>NC_069506.1:326945840-327245840 GCF_027579735.1 Bombina bombina | reverse complement strand
CTAACCCTACTCAAGTTATTTAAATCTACTATTAGAAATTACTAAATTACAAAAAAATAACAACTAAGTTACAAAAAATAAAAAAGCACAGTATCAAAAATAAAAAAGAATTACACCTAGTCTAAGAGCCCTATCAAAATAAAAAAGACCCCCCAAAATAAAAAAAGCTCCTAGCCTACACTAAACTACCAATGGCCCTTAAAAGGGCCTTTTGTGAGACATTGCCCCAAAGAAATCAGCTCCTTTACCTGTAAAAAAATATCTAAGAAACCTAAGCTCCCCATTGCCCTGGAAAGGGCATTTGTATGGACATTGCCCTTAAAAGGGCATTTAGCTCTTCTACTGCCCAAAGTCCCTAACCTAAAATTAAAACCCACCCAATAAACCCTTAAAAAAAACCTAACACTAATCACCGACGATCCACTTACAGCTTTCGAAGACCGGACATCCATCCTCATCCAAGAGGCAGAAGTCCTCAGCGAAGCTGGCAGAAGTCTTCATCCAAGTGGGCCGAAGTCTTCATCCAAGCAGGCAGAAGTCTTCATCCAGACGGCATCTTCTATCTTCATTCATCTGGCGCGGAGCGGCTCCATCTTCAAGACATCCGGCACGGAGCCTCCTCTTCTAATGGTCAACGACGAATGAAGTTTCCCTTTAAGGTACGTCATCCAAGATGGTGTCCCTTACATTCTGATTGGCTGATAGAATTCTATCAGCCAATAGGAATTAAAGGTGAAAAAATCCTTTTGGCTGTTGCAATCAGCTAATAGGATTGAGCTTTCATCCTATTGGCTGATCCAATTTGCTATAGAATGCGAGCTCAATCCTATTGGCTGATTGGATAAGTCTTATGCCTGTATTTATCTATGTGTTTTTCTTTAATTTAAACCAAAGCAAAAAAAAAAAGACTAAATATTTGTATTGGGAAAAGCAAGTACAGTAATCTTCCTTATATTTTAGTGAGATCAGTGGATAACCATTGCACATGTTACTAAAGTTGGAGCATGTTCTCTTTTCTCATTAAAATGCCATTTAGTGTTGCAAGACGTTGCACAGTTGGGTAACAGTGAGGATTGGCACAGACGTTGCACTTTTTATCTCTGTAGTCAGTTTGCATCCTCTTTTAGAGCTTTGTTCTGTTTGAAAAGATCATTAAATGCTAAATAAATGTGAGATATAATAATGCCTTTAAAGTAAAGATTAGCCTAATATATATGTGTGTATATAGATATAGATATATAAATATGCAACTCTATTTGTTTAATTGTTAAAGTATGAAAGAACTTATTGCAGAGTTTGGGTACAAACAAGAGGACAAAATAAATAACCACATGGCAGTATGTTTCATACAATGAATATGTTTTTTAATAGACATAATTAAACTCTTCATATAAAGTAAAAGGACAATAGTTAGTTAATAGGTTCATACACTGAGTGAATTGGTTATTTAATCAATTAAAGGGGCATAAAAGACATTTTTCTTTCATGATTTAGAGAGAACATACAGTTTTAAACAAGTTTCTAAGGTACTTCTGTTATCAAATTTTCTTTGTTTCCCTGTTATCCTTTGTTGAAAAACTAGAAGGCAAGTTCAGGAGTGTGCACGTGTCTGCAGCACTATATGACAGCAGTTCTGCAGCAATGTTATACAGTACCTTAGCAAGAGCACTAGATGGCAGCAGTTTTATAACAATGTTATACATTAGCAAGAGTACTAGATGGCAGCAGTTTTATAATAATGTTATACATTAGCAAGAGCACTAGATGGCAGCAGTTTTATAATAATGTTATACATTAGCAAGAGCACTAGATGACAGCAGTTTTATAACAATGTTATACATTAGCAAGAGCACTAGATGGCAGCAGTTTTATAACAATGTTATACATTAGCAAGAGCACTAGATGGCAGCAGTTTTATAACAATGTTATACATTAGCAAGAGCACTAGATGGCAGCAGTTTTATAACAATGTTATACATTTGCAAGAGCACTAGATGGCAGCAGTTTTATAACAATGTTATACATTAGCAAGAGCACTAGATGGCAGCAGTTTTATAACAATGTTATTCATTAGCAAGAGCCCTAGATGGTAGCAGTTATATAACAATGTTATACATTAGCAAGAGCACTAGATGACAGCAGTTTTATAACAATGTTATACATTAGCAAGAGCACTAGATGACAGCAGTTTTATAACAATGTTATACATTAGCAAGAGCACTAGATGGCAGCAGTTTTATAATAATGTTATACATTAGCAAGAGCACTAGATGGCAGCAGTTGTATAACAATGTTATACATTAGCAAGAGCACTAGATGGCAGCAGTTTTATAACAATGTTATAAATTAGCAGGAGCACTAGATGCCAGCAGTTTTATAACAATGTTATACATTAGCAAGAGCACTAGATGGCAGCAGTTTTATAATAATGTTATACATTAGCAAGAGCACTAGATGGCAGCAGTTTTATAACAATGTTATACATTAGCAAGAGCACTAGATTGCAGCAGTTTTATAACAATGTTATACATTAGCAAGAGCACTAGATGGCAGCAGTTTTATAACAATTTTATACATTAGCAAGAGCACTAGATGACAGCAGTTTTATAACAATGTTATACATTAGCAAAAGAACTAGATGACAGCAGTTTTATAACAATGTTATACATTAGCAAGAGCACTAGATGGCAGCAGTTTTATAACAATGTTATACATTAGCAAGAGCACTAGATGGCAGCAGTTGTATAACAATATTATACATTAGCAAGAGCACTAGATGGCAGCAGTTTTATAACAGTTATACATTAGCAAGAGCACTAGATGGCAGCAGTTTTATAACAATGTTATACATTAGCAAGAGCACTAGATGGCAGCAGTTTTATAATAATGTTATACATTAGCAGGAGCACTAGATGGCAGCAGTTTTATAACAATGTTATACATTAGCAGGAGCACTGGATGGCAGCTGTTTTATAATAATGTCATACGTGAGCAAGAGCACTAGATGGCAGCAGTTTTATAACAATGTTATACATTAGCAGGAGCACTAGATGGCAGCAGATTTATAACAATGTTATACATTAGCAAGAGCACTAGATGACAGCAGTTTTATAACAATGTTATACATTAGCAAAAGTACTAGATGGCAGCAGTTTTATAATAATGTTATACATTAGCAAGAGCACTAGATGGCAGCAGTTTTATAATAATGTTATACATTAGCAAGAGCACTAGATGACAGCAGTTTTATAGCAATGTTATACATTAGCAAGAGCACTAGATGGCAGCAGTTTTATAACAATGTTATACATTAGCAAGAGCACTAGATGGCAGCAGCTTTATAACAATGTTATACATTAGCAAGAGCACTAGATGGCAGCAGTTTTATAACAATGTTATACATTTGCAAGAGCACTAGATGGCAGTAGTTTTATAACAATGTTATACATTAGCAAGAGCACTAGATGGCAGCAGTTTTATAACAATGCTATACATTAGCAAGAGCACTAGATGGTAGCAGTTATATAACAATGTTATACATTAACAAGAGCACTAGATGACAGCAGTTTTATAACAATGTTATACATTAGCAAGAGCACTAGATGACAGCAGTTTTATAACAATGTTATACATTAGCAAGAGCACTAGATGGCAGCAGTTTTATAATAATGTTATACATTAGCAAGAGCACTAGATGGCAGCAGTTGTATAACAATGTTATACATTAGCAAGAGCACTAGATGGCAGCAGTTTTATAACAATGTTATAAATTAGCAGGAGCACTAGATGCCAGCAGTTTTATAACAATGTTATACATTAGCAAGAGCACTAGATGGTAGCAGTTATATAACAATGTTATACATTAGCAAGAGCACTAGATGACAGCAGTTTTATAACAATGTTATACATTAGCAAGAGCACTAGATGACAGCAGTTTTATAACAATGTTATACATTAGCAAGAGCACTAGATGGCAGCAGTTTTATAATAATGTTATACATTAGCAAGAGCACTAGATGGCAGCAGTTGTATAACAATGTTATACATTAGCAAGAGCACTAGATGGCAGCAGTTTCATAACAATGTTATAAATTAGCAGGAGCACTAGATGCCAGCAGTTTTATAACAATGTTATACATTAGCAAGAGCACTAGATGGCAGCAGTTTTATAATAATGTTATACATTAGCAAGAGCACTAGATGGCAGCAGTTTTATAACAATGTTATACATTAGCAAGAGCACTAGATGACAGCAGTTTTATAACAATGTTATACATTAGCAAGAGCACTAGATGGCAGCAGTTTTATAACAATGTTATACATTAGCAAGAGCACTAGATGGCAGCAGTTTTATAACAATTTTATACATTAGCAAGAGCACTAGATGACAGCAGTTTTATAACAATGTTATACATTAGCAAAAGAACTAGATGACAGCAGTTTTATAACAATGTTATACATTAGCAAGAGCACTAGATGGCAGCAGTTTTATAACAATGTTATACATTAGCAAGAGCACTAGATGGCAGCAGTTGTATAACAATATTATACATTAGCAAGAGCACTAGATGGCAGCAGTTTTATAACAGTTATACATTAGCAAGAGCACTAGATGGCAGCAGTTTTATAACAATGTTATACATTAGCAAGAGCACTAGATGGCAGCAGTTTTATAATAATGTTATACATTAGCAGGAGCACTAGATGGCAGCAGTTTTATAACAATGTTATACATTAGCAGGAGCACTGGATGGCAGCTGTTTTATAATAATGTCATACGTGAGCAAGAGCACTAGATGGCAGCAGTTTTATAACAATGTTATACATTAGCAGGAGCACTAGATGGCAGCAGATTTATAACAATGTTATACATTAGCAAGAGCACTAGATGACAGCAGTTTTATAACAATGTTATACATTAGCAAAAGTACTAGATGGCAGCAGTTTTATAATAATGTTATACATTAGCAAGAGCACTAGATGGCAGCAGTTTTATAATAATGTTATACATTAGCAAGAGCACTAGATGACAGCAGTTTTATAACAATGTTATACATTAGCAAGAGCACTAGATGGCAGCAGTTTTATAACAATGTTATACATTAGCAAGAGCACTAGATGGCAGCAGCTTTATAACAATGTTATACATTAGCAAGAGCACTAGATGGCAGCAGTTTTATAACAATGTTATACATTTGCAAGAGCACTAGATGGCAGTAGTTTTATAACAATGTTATACATTAGCAAGAGCACTAGATGGCAGCAGTTTTATAACAATGCTATACATTAGCAAGAGCACTAGATGGTAGCAGTTATATAACAATGTTATACATTAACAAGAGCACTAGATGACAGCAGTTTTATAACAATGTTATACATTAGCAAGAGCACTAGATGACAGCAGTTTTATAACAATGTTATACATTAGCAAGAGCACTAGATGGCAGCAGTTTTATAATAATGTTATACATTAGCAAGAGCACTAGATGGCAGCAGTTGTATAACAATGTTATGCATTAGCAAGAGCACTAGATGGCAGCAGTTTTATAACAATGTTATAAATTAGCAGGAGCACTAGATGCCAGCAGTTTTATAACAATGTTATACATTAGCAAGAGCACTAGATGGCAGCAGTTTTATAATAATGTTATACATTAGCAAGAGCACTAGATGGCAGCAGTTTTATAACAATGTTATACATTAGCAAGAGCACTAGATGACAGCAGTTTTATAACAATGTTATACATTAGCAAGAGCACTAGATGGCAGCAGTTGTATAACAATGTTATACATTAGCAAGAGCACTAGATGGCAGCAGTTTTATAACAATTTTATACATTAGCAAGAGCACTAGATGACAGCAGTTTTATAACAATGTTATACATTAGCAAAAGAACTAGATGACAGCAGTTTTATAACAATGTTATACATTAGCAAGAGCACTAGATGGCAGCAGTTTTATAACAATGTTATACATTAGCAAGAGCACTAGATGGCAGCAGTTGTATAACAATGTTATACATTAGCAAGAGCACTAGATGGCAGCAGTTTTATAACAGTTATACATTAGCAAGAGCACTAGATGGCAGCAGTTTTATAACAATGTTATACATTAGCAAGAGCACTAGATGGCAGCAGTTTGATAATAATGTTATACATTAGCAGGAGCACTAGATGGCAGCAGTTTTATAACAATGTTATACATTAGCAGGAGCACTGGATGGCAGCTGTTTTATAATAATGTCATACGTGAGCAAGAGCACTAGATGGCAGCAGTTTTATAACAATGTTATACATTAGCAGGAGCACTAGATGGCAGCAGATTTATAACAATATTATACATTAGCAAGAGCACTAGATGGCAGCAGTTTTATAACAATGTTATACATTAGCAAGAGCACTAGATGGCAGCAGTTTTATAACAGTGTTCTACATTAGCAGGAGCACTAGATGGCAGCACTATTTCCTGTCATGTAGCGCTCAGACATATGCACAATACTTATCTAGATTGCTCTTAAACAAAGAATAACAAGGGAACAAAGCAAATTTTATAATAGAATAAAATTGGAAACTTTTTAAAAATTGCATTTTCTGTCTGAATTGTGAAAGAAAATTGTTGAGTTTCGTGTTAAGAACATATGTATTAAAGGGACAGTTTATTTGAAAATGTTTATTGTTTAGAAAGATAGATAATCCATTTATTACCCATTCCCCAGTTGTGCATAACCAACACAGTTATATTAAAGGGACAGTAAACATTAAAAATAATGTTATATAATTCTGCACATAGTGCAGAATTATATAACATTATTTAGGTGCTATAGCTATAAATGCCTTTTTTACCTTTTAATTTGTTAAAAATATGGCGCTTTTACAGACCCGCTCTCTGCTGAGCGGGTCTGTTATATTTAGTCAGTGCATCGGGCCAGCTGTATAGTCACAGCCCGTCCCGACCGCGCCATAGCACTATTTGCAGAATTATATAACATTATTTTTAAGGTTTACTGTCCCTTTAATATACTTTTTACCTCTGTGATTACCTTGTATTTAAGCCTCTGCAGACTGCCCCTTTATCTCAGTGCTTTTAACAAACTTGCATTCCAGTTATTTAGTGCCGATTAATGCATAACTCCACGGCAGTGAGCACAATGTTATCAATATGGCACACATGAACCAGCACTGTCTGGCTGTGAAAAGCTAATTACATTCTGTTTATCATTTCTAGGTGCAGCTTTTGCTTAAAGGCCAATTTAATATAAATAGAGAATTGCAAAAAGTTTCACACTGACCACAAATTATCACACATTTAGAAACCAATCAGCAAGCGCTACCCAGGTGCTGAAATAACGATGGTCCGGCTTGTAAGCTTACATTCCTGCTTTTTCAAATAAAGATACAAAGAGATCAAAGAAAAATTGATCATAGGAGTAAATTAGAAAGTTGCTGAATCATGAAAGAAAAATGTGGGTTCAGTGTCCCTTTAAAACAGTGAATAGACACTATCGGCTTACATCAGCCAATAGGATTTTTTCTACCTTAATTCCGATTGGCTGATAGGATTCTATCAGCCAATCAGAATTCAAGGGACGTCATCTTGGATGACGTCATTTAAAGGAACCTTCATTCTTCGTTAGGACTTCGTTTGAAGAGGATGCTCCGCGTCGTCTGGATTGAAAATGGACCCGCTCCGCTCCGGAAGGATGAAGATAGAAGATGCCGCCTGGATGAAGACTTCTGCCGTCTGGAGGACCTCTTCTGCCCCGATCGGATGAAGACTTCGGACCCTCTGGAGGACCACTTGTGCCCGGCTGGGTGAAGACAGCTCAAGGTAGGGTGATCTTCAGGGGGTTAGTGTTAGTTTTTTTAAGGGGGATTGGGTGGGTTTTAGAGTAGGGGTATGTGGGTGGTGGTTTGTAATGTTGGGGGGTATTGTATTTTTTTTTTTTACAGGTAAAAGAGCTGATTACTTTGGGGAACTGCCCCGCAAAAGGCCCTTTTAAGGGCTATTTGTAATTTAATATAGGGTAGGGAAATTTTATTATTTTGGGGGGCTTTTTTATTTTTTTAGGGGGATTTGATTAGGTGTAATTAGTTTAAAATTCTTGTAATTCCTTTTTTATTTTCTGTAATTTAGTGGGGGGGGGTTTTCCCGTAATTTAGTTAATTTCATTTAATTGTAATTAATTGTTGGTAGTTTAGGTAATTAGTTTAATGATAGTGTAGTGTTAGGTGTAATTGTAACTTAGGTTAGGATTTATTTTACAGGTAATTTTGTACTTATTTTAGTTAGGTAGTTATTAAATAGTTATTAACTATTTAATAACTATTGTACCTAGTTAAAATAAATACAAAGTTGCCTGTAAAATAAAAATAAACCCTAAGCTAGATACAAATGTAACTATTAGTTATATTGTAGTTAGCTTAGGGTTTATTTTATCGGTAAGTATTTAGTTTTAAATAGGATTAATTTATTTAATTATGTTAAATTAATTTAGTTTAATTTAAATTATATTTAAGTTAGGGGGGGTTAGGGTTAGACTTAGATTTAGGGGTTAATAACTTTATTATAGTGGCGGCGATGTTGGCGGCGGCAGATTAGGGGTTAATAATTGTAGGTAGGTGACGGCGACATTGGCGGGGGCAGATTAGAGGTTAATAAATATAATGTAGGTGTCGGCGATGTTAGGGGCAGCAGTTTAGGGGTTCATAGTTATAATGTAGCTGGCGGCGATGTCCGGTCGACAGATTAGGGGTTACAAATTTTTATTTTAGTGTTTGCGATGTGGGGGGGGGGGCTCGGTTTAGGGGTTAATAGGAATTTTATGGGTGTTAGTGTACTTTTTAGCACTTTAGTCAAGAGCTTTATGTTCCAGCGTTAGCCCATAAAACTCTTAACTACTGACTTTTAAATGCGGTAGGGGTCTGGACAGGAGAGGGTCTACCGCTCACTTCTTCCAAGACTCATAATACCAGCATTAGGCAAATCCCATTAAAAAGATAAGATACGCAATTGACATAAGGGGATTTGCGGTAGCCTCGAGTCGAGGAAAAAAAGTGAGCGGTACACCTGTACCTGCCAGACTCGTAATACCAGCGGGCGGTAAAAAGCAGATCTAGCCGTATAGCAATAATTATTTGCAATTCTCATGGACGGGTGATTCCTGACAGCCATTGGTGACCTAGCTTGTATGTACAGAAATAATTTCAAATAACCCCATGGTACTAAGTAAATTTAAAAGACAACTCAACCAGTGAACATCATCACTGACAAATTTAATTTAAAATCTCCCTGAAAATTTACTTTTTTGTTATATAATATTGTTAATATATAAAAATCTATACTGTGATAGAAAATACTCAGTGCAGTGTAAACTGTAAAACACTAATAATTTACAGTTAATTACACAAGTATTCAGTTCACAGGTGTTCTATAGCCAAGTGCGCCACAGTCTAACAAATGTTTGCGAACCTCTGGCTTACAGTTGTGACTTTGCACAGACTCTCTTCTCAGACCTAACCACAATCTACAATAGTTGGAAGCAGTATGGGCTAGATTACAAGTGGAGCACTAATTAATGCTCTCGCTTGAGTGTTAATTGCGCTAGAAGTAAGCTTTTTTGCGCTTGTCTGATTGCGCTTGTATTATGAGTTGAAAGTAAACTGTTTTCACTCTTGCGCTAACCCGACAAGCACACAAAACTGAACTTACAATATCGCATGCACATTTACATATTACCCCATAGAAGTCAATGGAGAAAAAAGTGGGGGGAAAAAACCAACAACCCATTTTCGCGAAAATCGGATCCCATATTCTCATGTGCTCTAATCCAACATAAAAATATGAATATTTTTCATTCCAATGTTCTGCTCATAGCAGAATATGTTCTATTTATTCAAAAATACATATTTCTATATACACATGATGTTTTGTGGGTACAACATATATATATATATATAGTTCGGAGAGGCAGCAGAATTACAGACCAAGGGGTCGGAGGGGCAGAAGACCCTACTAGATGCACCCCCTTCATCTGATAACCTGCAGGTGATTAACCTGTCCTCTTTTCGCCTCAACAATTGCCATCTCAGTGTGCTAAAGCGTGGCTTGTCATTTTGTCCATCTAATGGATTTGACAAGTTTACTTTTCTAAAAGATCTTCACAGATTTGCTAGAAAAGTAGTTATTTTTCAAAAGTTTAAAAATAGATCTAAGAATATAATTGAGGATCTGAGCTTGACCACTGAGGATAGGCTGGCGCTACAGGACCTTAATGAATTATATCAGTAATCGACCTCTGACGAAGATTCTTTTCTAGGGTCAGAGATAGATTTACCTTTTAAATTATCTTCTCATTTTAAGAAAACATCCACTTATATGCCGCAACTTTCTTTGTCTCCTGCAGTTAACTTATTTGTTAAACTGGTTGAAAGGGAGATACAGGAACTGCCACTGAGTGGCATTGTTGATGACAACTTGACCAAGAAAGAACGAAAAGCTCTGAAAGAGTTAAAAACGGCCCCCAACGTTGTGTACAAATCAGCGGATAAGGGGGGCATTGTCGTTCTATGGGATGAAACTATGTATTGCAAGGAGGTAATGAGACAATTGTCAGATAAAGATCAATATCTGAAACTTGACTTCAACCCTCTGCCTACCTTGCAATCAAATCTTTTCACAATTTTGAACGATGCCAGAAATGATGGGACAATTACTAATACAGAATTTGGTTATTTGATGGTAGACAATCCAGTTATGCCTATATTTTACTGTATACCTAAGATTCATAAGAACATTAAGAATCCGCTTGGACGTCCCATCATTTCTGGCATTGGGAGTCTGGTTGAACATGTAGGTCACTTTATTAATCATGCTCTGCGTCCTTTTTTGGTGACTTTACCGTCATTTGTTCTTGACACAACTGACTTTTTGAAAAAAATCAATGGGATGCCAGTTGACAAAGAATCACTTTTAGTGACAATGGACGTAGAGGGACTTTATTCCAGTATCCCACATGATACTGGTATAAAAGCCTGTGAAAGTTTCCTGTTAAGCAGAGGTACCAAATTTTCCAAACATACTGAGCTCATTGTTGACCTTCTAAGATTCATTCTCAATAACAATGTTTTCATGTTTAATAACAGAATTTACAAACAATTGAGAGGAACATCCATGGGGGCCACATGTGCCCCCACATACGCCTGTTTACATTTAGGCAAATGGGAGATGGATTCAGTTTATCAACACGATTTGTTCACTAAGCATGTCAATTTCTGGCTGAGATATGTGGACGAGAGAGAGAGAGAGAGAGAGAGAGAGAGAGAAACTTTAGCTTTCTTTTTTTTCTCAACATCAAGATTAGAGTGTGTACTTAGGCCCTGATCGGTTACTTTTCTCTGATTGGTTACTTTGCTCTCATGCATGGGCGCTGATTGATTACTTTGCTGTCATGCATGGTCACTGATTGGTTACTTTGCTCTCATGCATGGGCACTGATTGGTTATTTTGCTCTCATGTCTTTCCTACAGGGAAGTTGTAACCAAAAATTTTGGTCTGTGAAATGTTAACCACAAATCTAATTTACAATTGTGCAGGGCTGAAATTTGTGGACCTAATTTTTTACCAACCAATTCCGACTTTTTTTTTTTTTTTTTAAATCCCCATTCTTCTTCCTTTATCTCTCTCTCAGGGTGCTACAGTAATGAATGAGAGCACATAGAACCCCCTCCCCAAAGCGTTCAGGGGTGCTACAGGAATGAATGGGGCCTATGGCACCCCCACACCCCTAGAACTATTACTGCAGTCTTGGCATTTAAATGAGTTCCAGCTAATTCACTAGGGGCTAATCTCAGAATTAACAGGTAAATGAGCTTCATTTGTAAAGCACTTATTATAATTGCACAGTGTATAAAGATACAATCACATGATATATGATATAAAACTGTGCCAGAGTTATCTATGCCTAGGCCAGCACAAAATATAAATATGCCCCAGAGTAAGTGGCACAGGGTTAGAAGATCTTTACTTTTAAAGCTAAATGTTATGTTTTCTCAGTAAAAAGGGTAACATTTGTTAAAAAGACAACAAACTATTTTTAAAAAGGGAAATTATTGAAGTTAACATCAAGAATCAAAACACTATTATTTTTATAGATAAAGGTTTCCTGTGTTGAGTCAAGTTATTTAAAAAGAAAAATGTTAAAGAGGAAACTGCCATTACGCAGTCTCTAACTCTGGTACCCAGCAGCCAAGGACGCAGTTAACCCATTGGCTGCCAGAGAGGCATATTTAATGGTAATAAGTTTAAAGCCCTGACAGAACATGAATCTGAAGCATTTTGCATCTAACTGCATGAATGGAGATTCTAGAAAAACAAAGTCACACCAGGGTAGATTCATTAACAGCTCTCTCTAGCACCTTCAAGATTTCCACTGACTCACTGCTGTGTTTATGAAGCGATTTCACTAAACTAAAATGTATGAGAAATCACTTATTTTTGTATATGAAATAGCTGTGTTTGCTCATTAAATCCACAACCAATGTAAGACCAGTAAATACAGTAGATTTGCACAATCAACAAATGCAAGATAACAAGACAATGCAGTACCACTTAGTCCGAACTTCATGGGGTCGATCCGATATAGATCGTAGTTTGCGGCGCAAGCGAGGTAACCCGCGTCGCCCGCAGTTTCAGCTCGCAACTCTAGCTATCCAATATTCAGCGCCGTCAGATGCTAAACTGGCGTAAGTAGGAAAAACCGGCGAGCAGGCAAAATGTGCGCAAATACACATTTTAGTCGTCGCAAGTACTTGCGCCTGTATTTTGTTCACGTAAAGTCTCAATAAAGTGTAGTTTTATGCAAATTAGCCTACGACTCGTAAAAAATAACGCCAGTTCTAAGAGATGCGCCACGTAATGACGAGATTCAAAATTCATACTTAAACCCCTGCGCAGCCGCCATTTTCTTTAGTGTGTTTGGTTGGTTCTTGGAGCTACAGCACACTACAGTGAGTAGGAGAAAGTCGTTAGAGTAGAGAGAGAGGCGCATTGCATAATATTTAGTTAGGTCGGATTTGGAGGATTTGATAAGCTTGTACATTTACTGTCACTTTTTTACATATTGCACACATTTTGCATACACACATATACAAAATACACAACACTTTTTTTTTATAACACCTTACACATTTTATTTATCTTTTACAGTTTGAAAGGCTGAGTGTCTGGTTGTGATTGTGTGTGATTGAAGTGGGAGTGAGTGTGAGTGTGTGAGTGTGTGTAGTGTGAGGATGTCAGGGAGAGATAGGGCTGGGGGGAGGAGGGAAGGGGAGTTGCAGGGAGAGGATTATGGACAGGAGGAGCAGCAGGGTCCCCGTCAGGGATTGAGCGGAGTGGGGAGAGGGAGAGCCAGAAGGGAGGATGGGAGTGGGGTTGCCCCAAGGCCAGGCACACTTAGAAGAGGGATAGAGGGTGCACATGGGGATAGAAGGGAGGAGGAGGGAGAGGATAGGGAGGAACCCACACCAGGGACATCCCAGGGAGGGAGCGAGGCGACCCAGGACAAGGAGCGTATGAGGTGTCCTAACTTCAGTTTTGCAGAAAACCTCGCTCTAGTCCAGGCTGTCCTGGAGAACCATAATGCCCTCTTTGGACAAGAGAATGGCAAAGGAGTTGCCCATAGGCGTAAAGATGCTTGGCAGAAGGTGGTGGAGGCCGTCAATGGTGTGTCCCAACAGAGGAGGAATGTGGATGGCCTAAAGAAGAGGTGGAATGATTGTTAGAGGAGAGTCAAGGAGAAGATGGGCCAGGAAGCAATGTCCCAGAGGGCAACAGGAGGTGGGCCTCACTATGAGGCGGAATACAATGAGTGGCAGGAGCTCATTCGTAGGTCCCTGAGCGTCACAGCAGTCCGTGGACTTCCAGGGGCTCGTGACTCAGGGGCTGCAACATCAGCACAGCATGCTGGTGAGTAACATCCCACACACCAGTATTATATGTATTTGAGTTATAACATCCTATATTGTCACACATTCATGTACACAATGATGAGCATGGTATTTTGCTTACTAACAACAAAATATACAATGAGATTTAACATTAAAGGGACATGAAACCCAAATAATTTTATTTCATTATTCAGATAGAGAATACAGTTTTCAACAACATCCCAATTTACTTCTATTATCTATTTTTCATCATTATTTTCATAATCTTAGTTTATTAAATATCAATGCACATGGGTGAGGCAATCACACGAGGCATTGATGTGCAGCCACCAATCATCAGCTTATGAGCCTATCTAGAAATGCTTTTCAGCTAAGAATATCAAGAGAATGAAGCAAATTAGCTAATGGAAGTAAATTACAAAGTTGTTTAAAATTCCATGCTTGGCTAGCTGAATCATGAAAGAATAAATATGGGTTGCATGTCCATTTAATGCTACTTAACACATTGAAAATCATAATATGAGGTGGAATAGTGAAATACTAACGTGTCTCAGAGTAACACAGGCCACAAGCCACATGTAGACTTTTCAGTAAATGGACACCATAGTCATCACAACCATAGTGTCACTTAAAGAACACATTTTCTCCATCACTGACATGTACACAGAACTATTGTATGAAGCACATACATGTATACTTTGCATATTAAAACCCATCATATCACAAATCTCAATGTGCACATGCATGTTATAGAGTTTGACATGAGAATGTGGATAGGCCCTAGCATGTACATTGTATGCCCACATGGATATATATCTGACTGTACTAATCCCTCTCATCATTTTACTCCTCCACAGAACCTCCAGTAACCAGGGTGCCAACGCCCATGCATCCCCCTCCAACACCGGATCAAAGTATATCTCCACCTCGACCACCGGTCCAGAGAGTCCAGCAGGAGTATGCCAGGCATGACATGGGTTGGACTGCCTCAATTGAGAATCCCAATGTTATGCCGCCTGCATTACAGGAGGATACCTGGCAGGAGCCCTGGCCGGAGGAATATTCCTTTGGCTTGGAGGGGGAGCCACGCCAGCCCCGAAGGGTAGATGTCTTTACCCCCCACAAGAATATCATGCCACTCAGGGATTCTACTAGCAGGCTGAGTGGATGCACACCAGCAGCCAATGGGACTATCAGTCCATCCGGACATCTGCACCATCGGCAGCAGTTGGAAGAGCTCCATCAACTGAAATTCCTCGCCCTGCACCCCCAGCTGAGATTCCGGGGCCTGCACCCCCAGCTGAAATTCCGGGGCCTGCACCCCCAGCTGAAATTCCTTGCCCTGCACCCCCAGCTGAGATTCCGGGGCCTGCACCCCCAGCTGAAATTCCGGGGCCTGCACCCCCAGCTGAGGATCAAGAAATGGAACCAGTGCCTATAGTCCCTGCTGGGGAAGAGCCCATGGATCCACTGACTTCCGCCATGGGTGAAGAATACATTTCCCTACAGAGGAGGCAAACATTGACCTGTGAGAGTCTAACGTCAACCTGCGAGAGAATGCAGAGGGACCAACGCAGGTTCCATAGGAGCCAACAGCGATTACAACAGCGTTCCATTGAGCTGCAAAGAGACATGGCAGTATCTGTAACTGCTATGGTACAAAACCAATCACAAATGCTGAGAGTCATTTCGGACATGCAAATCCAGAGTGACCACAGATGGAGGGAACAGAACCAACTGTTGGGTGTGTTGGTGGAGCATTTCACCCACCAGCAGGACATCGCCTCAAGCATCTCATCTGTGACCATCACTCCTACTGGATCCACACAACCCAGGAGAGGCAGGAGACCCACTCCAGGCCCCTCAGCCCCCTCATCTAAGAGGCCTAAAAGAAAATAAATCTTGTTCTATTTCATCCTAAATCTTGTCCTCTGTTATTTACCATATAATTGTCATCCACATCCATGTGAGGTGTGTTTTAGTACAGTAATATTGTTAAAACATATAATAATACCTGTGTTGAAATGGGTTATAGTTGTGTATGAACGGTACATATAGTAATATTCACTTCTAAGATGTAAATCAAGGTTTCTCACATCCAATATAAATTGACACGTTGGTATATATAACTAATAATGTATTTAAAGAAGGTGTGAACATAAGGTATAAATATCCATTATCCTCATTCTTAATGATAGTGAACTAAACATGAATGAAACAAATGAGAAATATATAGTAATTAGGGTTGTTAAAGGGACATGAAAGCAAAATGTTTTCCTTCATGATTTGTAAAGAGCAGACAATTATAAACAACTTAATAATTTGCTTCTATTATTTATGTTGCTTCATTCTATTGATATTCTTTGCTGAAAAGCATATCTAGATATGCTTGGTAGCTGCTGATTAGTAGCTGTATATAGATGCCTCATGTGATTGTTTCACTGTGTGCATTGCTATGTCTTCATTAAAGTATATCTAAAGAATAACTGAAAATAGGTAATCAAAGTAAATTTTAAGGTTTTTTTTAAATTATATTCTCTATCCTTAATCATGAAAGAATATGTTTGGGTATAGTGTCCTTTTAAGGGAAGAGGGTTGGGATGTAGTAGTTTCACTTACATGCAGTGGAAATCCAAAGTTTGAAATTCTGCAAGACATGATATATACACATGCAATGGTTGGTGAAGTACTGTCAAACATCATAATACATGTGAATGTTACGGTTTACTGTACTTATGAATAAGTAACTTACAGGTGAAGTATTCCCGGATGACATAATCCCTCACTTCATTCCCCCTCAGTGTCCCCCTGTCCACAACCTCAGGTACAGGAACCAGCTGCTGCTGCTGCTCTGGGTCAATGTCCCCCAACAAACGTGTGTCCACAGCAATGTTGTGTAGAATACAGCAAGCATTGACAATGGAACACACTTTGTTGGGGTTATACTGTAGTGCTCCGCCTGTAACATCCAGACACCTGAACCTGGCTTTTAATAGGCCAAAGCTCCTTTCAATGACATTCCTTGTTCTTATGTGTGCCTCCTGGTACCTGAGTTGTGGCTCTGTAATGGGGTGCACCAAGGGGGTTAATAGCCATGGTCTGCAGCCATACCCTGCGTCACCTGTCATGTAACATATGTGTTTGGATTACTACAGGTACATCATGTGCTTTAAAGGGACACAACATGAATTTCATATAAAAGATAGATTTAATAAAAACATTAAATGTGTGCATTATAAGCAATCTACTTTTATGCCAGTATTAGTCTAGACCAAAAATCTATTTTAAAGGACCAGTCAACACAGTAGATTTTCATTATCAAAAAATGATAACAAGACAATGCAATAGCACTTAGTCTAATATCAAAGTTATTTTTTATGACAATTTAAAGTGTTATGTATTTTGAAACTCCCCCTGTATCATGTGACATCCATCAGCCATTCACAAATGCATACACACTTATTCTTGCACATGGTCAGTAGGAGCTGGTGACTCAAAAATATAAAAGATACAAATACTGTGCACATTTTGTTAATGGAAGTAATTTGGAGAGTTTATTAAAATTAAAAGTCCTATCTGAATTATGAAAGTGCAATTTATACTAGACTGTCCATTTAATAAGAACCTGCAATTGTTATCAGCTTTATAATTTACTCATATTAGATCATTTTCTCCATTCTATAGATAACTTTTGATGACAAGCATATTAGATATGCTCAATAGCTGCTGATTGGTGGCTGCACATAGAAGCCTCATATGATTGGCTCATATATGTGAATTGCTATTTTTAAAAAAAATAAGATATCTAAAGAATAAATACAATGAGATAATAGAAGTGAATTGTAATGCTGTTTAACATTGTATTCTCTATCTGAAACATGAGATTAAAATTTGTTTTTAGTGTCCCTTTAGTAGAAATATACAGACAGAATGAAGGTACTCACCAAGCAGCCATCCTTACGAGAGTGTTCCATTTTCAAACATATTGAATAAGGAGGTCTGGCGCAGGATGTAGGAATCATGTGCACTCCCCGGGAAGCCTGCATACACATGTAAGAATTTCAGATTGGTATCGCAGACCATCTGGCAATTCAATGAGTGAAACCCTTTCCTGTTAATATAGAGGATTGTCTCCTCATGTGGGGCCACGATATGCACATGTGTGCAATCAATTGCCCCAATGACATTGGGAATACCCCCCCAGTCGATAGAAGCCTTGTTTAAGACGGTTCCATTCCTGGGGGGTACGGGGGAAATGAATGTATCGTTGTGTCTGGTTATCTAGAGCAGTCAGAACCTCCCCTAGAATCCTGGAGAAGGTAGACTGCGCTAGGCCAGACACAAGCCCCTCTGTTGACTGGTATGAGCCGGTTGCCAGGAAGTGTACAACACACAACAGCTTCTGCATACCAGTCAGAGCTCGGTTCCTATACGCTTGAGGGTCAATATCATCCTTCAAGACCTCATATAGGTTAATGAGGCTTGCAGGAGTCAAGCGATACTTTTCCCTGACCTCCACTTCTGTCATCCCAAACAGGGTGACCCTAACCCTGTGTACCCTTGGTGCTCTTCCCCTCTGCTGATGCCTTCGTCTTATAGGACCTGCTGGCCTATGGGCAGCTGCAGCAACAGCAGCATGGGGAGCACCAGGAACAGGGACAACAGCAGGAGGAGCAGGGAGGGCAGCAGCAGCAGCTGGAGCAGGGACAGCTACAGCACCATGACCAGGGACCTCAGCAGCAGGGATACCATCCAAAACAGGGGCTTGTAGGGGTTCCAGCACCCCTTGTGCCCCACGACACTGTCTCACTCTAAATGCAATATACTGCAAGGGAAACATGGTGGCTAATGAGGGTGTGCATTTGCAGGTGTTTTAAGGCTGCAGGTGAGAGGTTGTGCTGTTTGTGATTGGTTTGACACACTTGCAGGGGCAGGAATAATAAATGCTTTTAAGAGGTTAACTATTTGTGAACAAGCTGCTGCTATGTATATTGTTAAGCATGCATTTGTTAGGCCTTCAGAGAGTTACGTTGGTTTCTAAGTCAGTGCAAGGGTTCCTGCGCCTTCAATTTGTGGCGAGCTGAGAATGGAGTAGATTTTGTGAAATCTGCGCGCGTAAGTCCTTACGCCGTATATTGGATAGCAAATTGCGCGTGTTTTGTATGTCAGTCTATGGGCCAAAAAACTACGGGCGACGCCAGAAATCTACGCGCGTAACTTCTAGCTTACGCCGTATATAGGATACCAAACCCGCGCAAATATTGGCGTTGCCAACTTTTGCGGGCGACGATTTTTATCGGATCGACCCCCATATGAGTAGTAGATTTTTTTCTGACAAATTTCAAAGTTATGTATATTTCCACTTCCCCTGATCATGTGACAGACATCAGCCAATCACAAATGCATGTACGTATATTTTGGGAATTCTTGCACATGTTCAGTAGAAGCTGGTGACTCAAAAAGTCAAATTTTGTAAATGGAAGTTGATTAGAAAATTGTTTAAAATTGTGTGCTCTATCTGAATCATTAAGGTTTAATTTTGACTTCCCGTTCCTCAGCTTGCAGGGAGGACAAACCTTATATTCATTATACTCCTTTCTTTTAGTTCTCTCTTTACAATGTATCCTTAAAGGGACACTGTACCCAATTTTTTCTTTCATGATTCAGATAGAGCATGACATTTTAAGCATCTTTCTAATTTACTCCTATTGTCAAATTTTCTTTATTCACTTGGTATTTTTATTTGAAAAGCAAGAATTTAAGTTTAGATGCCGGCCCATTTTTGGTGAACAACCTGGGTTGTCCTTGCTGATTGGACAGCACCAATAAACAAGTGCTGTCCATGGTTCTGAACCACAAATTGTCTGGCTCCTTAGCTTAGATGTCTTCTTTTTCAAATAAAGAAAGCAAGAGAACGAAGAAAAAATGATAATAGGAGTAAATTAGAAAGTTGCTTAAAATTACTTGCTCTATATGAATCACAAAAGAAAACATTTGGGTTCAGTGTCCCTTTAAATAATTTCTCTCTGTATAAACACATGACCAGTACTGAGAGACAGGAATTTAAAATGAACACTTTAGTAACTATTTCTCCAACCTCCCACTGGGAGTGTAATTTCTTCTGCCACTGCAAAAGTGCCTGTTTTAAATGACAAAATATCAAGGGAAGAGTGCATGTCCTGTGTGCTACACAAAACAATTGGGAACACATTACAAGGGAGAACATTATTCAGTAAGCTGTCCCTTTAAATGTAATCAGGATTTTTTTTTTATCAGGCAAATAATGAGGCATTTTGGTTTCCAAAAAAGAAATGTTTATGTTCTGCATGGAAAGTTTCCCAGGAGCAATATTGCATTCCTATTAATGAAATTCCTGAAGCTGTGTAGACTTTGGCACATAGTTTGTAGCAGAGTGACCTCTGCTGGTTATAGTACACAATTACAATATATTACTATGTAGGATGTTTTAGGGTGAGCTTTTTGGATTTTGCATGATTTGATGGGCCATTGTACTCTAAACATGACATGCTCTAATTTGTTAGAACACATCATTTTATGGCCATCGACCCTATACTACTGTGTGTTTAACCCAGCAAAGGGGATGAAAACACATGGTAGAAACACCGCTCGTGACCTACAGAGCACTGATAGACCAGAGCAGAAACTGCTGCTGATCCAGTCAACAGCACAAGTCACATGACTCAGATGTGTAACTAGCGCTGCTGATAGGATCAGGAGCAGTTTCCACTCCGGACTAAAAGACTAATATGGCCATTTAAAAGAATTAACAGGAAAACAGAGCAAAAAAAAATGAAAATACATTGCAAATATGAAGCAAGATTACAAGTTGTGCGGTATAGCCATAGCATACACATGCGGCACGAAATGGGGCTATACTGCTATTTCTATACTGCCGGCATTACAAGTCACCCTAAAACTTTCTTTTGTTGTGTGGTATGGTGCAGTAAGCCGCATCCGCACAAAAACAAAGCTTCGACTTTGCGTGCTCATGCACGTTTTCACCCATAAAGATCAATGGAGAAAAAATGTAGGGAAAAAAACCTAACACCTGCGATTGCGAAATGCCGATCACATTAACGCATTCCCCATATAAACTGGGAGATTCCTTCTGCTAGATCAGCTAAAAGCAGGTATATTCTTGAATCTCTGCTAGGGGAATCACTTGAGCAATTATTTAAGGAACCAACTTGTAAGGAAGCTATATTAGATTTAATACTTACAAACAGTGATACAGTTTCAGATGTGACTGTAGGTGAGAACTTATTATCCAGTGATCATCAATCTGTTTGGTTTAGTATTCATGTGCAAAAACTGCCCACCCAGACTAAAACAAAAGTTTTAGACTTTAGGAAGGCAGATTTCTTTCATGTAATTGGCAAGAGTCCATGAGCTAGTGACATATCCTACCAGGAGGGGCAAAGTTTCCCAAACCTCAAAATGCCTATAAATACACCCCTCACCACACCCACAATTCAGTTTTACAAACTTTGCCCCCTATGGAGGTGGTGAAGTAAGTTTGTGCTAAGATTTCTACGTTGATATGCGCTTCTCAGCATTGTTGAAGCCCAATTCCTCTCAGAGTACAGCGAATGTCAGAGGGACGTGAAGGGAGTATCACTTATTTGAATACCATGATTTCCCTAACGGGGGTCTATTTCATAGGTTCTCTGTTATCGGTCGTAGAGATTCATCTCCTACCTCCCATTTCAGATCGACGATATACTCTCAATTTACCATTACCTCTACTAATAACTGTTTTAGTACTGGTTTGGCTATCTGCTATATGTGGATGGGTATCTTTTGGTAAGTATGTTTTTTATTACTTAAGACACCTCAGCTATGGTTTGGCACTTTATGCATTTATATAAAGTTCTAAATATATGTATTGTACTTATATTTACCATGAGTCAGGTTCATGTATTTCCTTCAGCAGACTGTCAGTTTCATATTTGGGGAATTTAAACATTTTAAGAAATTTATTTCTTACCTGGGGTTTAGTCTTTTTTTCAATTGACTACTTCTTGCTATTGCGGGTATTAGGCCCGCGAGTGCGTCAAATGCTAAACTTTATTGCGTCATTCTTGGCGCGAAAATATTTTTGGTGCAAAAAAATAAGTTTATGACGCAACTTCGTCATTTCCGGCGTTCATACGTGACGCCGAGACCTTTCACACGTCGGCATCATTAGTGACATGAGTGTGTCATTTCTGGTTATTTTTGGCACCAAAAAAGTTTACGTTACGTTGTGCGTCATACTTGGTGCCAAATTTTTTTCATTATTTTAATACCCCATTGATATTTGCCTCTTGCTTTTTTCTCTATCAGAGGCCTATGCTTTTGCATTTTTTCCCATTCCTGAAACTGTCATATAAGGAAATAGATAATTTTGCTTTATATGTTTTTTCTCTTACATTGAGCAAGATGTCCCAATCTGATCCTGCCTCAGAAGTTTCTGCTGGAACATTGCTGCCTGACATCGGTTCTACCAAAGCTAAGTGCATTTGTTGTAAAATTGTAGAAATTATTCCACCGAATGTCATTTGTAATAGTTGTCATGATAAACTTTTACATGCAGATAGTGTTTCCATCAGTAATAGTACATTGCCAGTTGCAGTTCCTTCAACTTCTAATGTACATGATATACCTGTAAATTTTAAAGAATTTGTTTCAGATTCTATTCTGAAGGCTTTGTCTGCATTTCCACCTTCTAATACACGTAAAAGGTCTTTTAAAACTTCTCATTTAGTTGATGCAATTTCAAATGACCAACAACATAATAATTCATCCTCTTCTGATGAGGATCTATCTGATTCAGAAGATCCTTCCTCAGACATTGACACTGACAAATCTACTTATTTATTTAAAATAGAGTATATGCGTTCTTTATTAAAAGAAGTGTTAATTACTTTGGATATTGAGGTAACCAGTCCTATTGACATTCAGTCTAATAAACGTTTAAATGCTGTTTTTAAACCTCCTGTGGTTTCCCCAGGGGTTTTTCCTATTCTTGAGGCTATTTCTGATATGATTTCTAGGGAATGGAATAAGCCAGGTACTTCTATTATTCCTTCTTCAAGGTTTAAAAAATTATATCCTTTACCAGCAAAATCTATAGTGTTTTGGGGAAAAAATCCCCAAAGTTGATGGGGCTATTTCTACTCTTGCTAAACGTACCACTATTCCTATGGAAGATAGTACTTCCTTTAAGGATCCTTTAGATAGGAAGCTTGAATCTTTTTTTTTTTTTTATTATTTTTATTAGTAGTTTAACATATTTGTACAGGCTTGTAATTTGTTATAAATCAAGAAACATTCAGACAAATACAGTTGCAATATTGCTTACAATCACTTTAGCTTCTCTTTCACCTTATAGAAATATACACAAAAAAAGGTACAATAGGTGGAAGATAAGAAAAAAAAAGAACAAAAAAAAAAAAAAAAAAGAGAAGGAGAAGCATAACATAAAATTATATAGTGACGGGTAATATTATTTATTATTTCCCTTAACTTCACTTCCCTTGCCTGTTTCATAACCATTCCTCTCTAAGTCTACTTTCCATTATATATAAGGTGTTTTCAAACCTTGATATGAGTTCCCTTTGAGTATCTCTATCCTGTATCTTAATCCAAAACTTCCATTTTTCAAAAAACCTACTAACATTTACTTCAACATTAGTCCAAATGTCATTTTGCTCAATCAAAAATTGCTTCTGTACTACATTTTTAAATCTTTTAAGCGAAGGTGCTTGTTCGTTTTTCCAACCTTTTAAAATCAGATTACTGCTTAATATAATGAGCATTGAAAAAAATATTTTGCAATGTAAGACTTCTGATTTCTTAAAACTTAAAAATATCACATGTTCCGCCTG
Source organism: Bombina bombina (assembly GCF_027579735.1). Classification (NCBI taxonomy): domain Eukaryota; kingdom Metazoa; phylum Chordata; class Amphibia; order Anura; family Bombinatoridae; genus Bombina; species Bombina bombina. The sequence goes on along the minus strand of NC_069506.1, from coordinate 327,222,006 downwards.
TAAACCCAGCTGAGTATTACAAATTTTATTAGCCCAAAATGATACCATTCTCCAGAATCTTTGTAGTTTTGGGCAGTCCCAGAGACAATGAACTAAGTTTGCTTTGTCCTTTTTACATTTCTCACATTTATATTTATTCTGTACTTTCCCCCACTTAAACATTACTTCTGGGGTTATATAAGTCATCCATATTATTTTTATATGCTGTTCCCACAAGGTCATTGTCAGTGTAGCTCTTTCTATGGCCTATTGGCCTTAATACTTTTTAAAATAATATCTGATGTCATATTGGGGAAGTATATGTCCTTCCATTTGAGTGTAAGTTTAGTCACTTGATCCTCATATTCTGTCTGTTTTATAATATTATATAAAAGTGAGATAGAGTATTTCTTGTTTTTATATGCATTAAAAGCTGGTAATAAAACTGGGTAATCCCAATCTTTCCCATATAAATTTATAAGTTTCAAACAATAATCTCTTAACTGTATATATGCATAGTAGTGGTTATTCCTACATTGAAATTGTGCTTGGGCCGTTTCAAAATCTATGATCTTTGGGGTAGACTGTTCCCTATTTATCATTTGTGTCACTTTGGCTAGGCCATGTTCTTCCCATCTTGAGCCAACATCAGTTAAGAACCCCAATTGGAAGTCTTGGTTTCCCTTAATTGCAAGAAATTTAGAGACTGCAAATTTCAGATTCAACTTATTACAAATTTTATGCCATGCTATTACTGTGTCTTTTAGAACCTTTATTCTCCTAAAATAAAGGGGGAGTTTTTTAATTTCTAAATGGAGTATATTTTTTAGGTAGAGGGGTTTACTTAATTGATTCTCTATCTCTGGTATAGAGAAGTGCCCTGTGTCTAGCATCCAGTCAATCGCAATTTTCCCTGTTGCCACAAGGTTATATAATCCTATATCGGGGAGGGCCATTTTTCTGGTAGTGATAATTTCCTATAACTTAGTCTCACTTTCTTTTTACCCCACAAGAATGTTTTAATGGATAGATTAATTTTCTTTTTTTCTGAAATTTTCAATAACAGAGGAATATTTTGAAAAATGTAAAGTAACCGAGGTAATGCTATCATTTTTAATAAATTAATTTTCCCATATAGGGACAAGGGGAAAGTTTCCCATTTCTTAAGAGTATCTGAGAACTTTCTTACCGCTTCCTTTAGATTTAAAGTATATATTTCTTCTGGGTCTTTTGAAAATTTTAACCCAAGATAAACCAGGGACTGTTTTATTTCTTTAAAGGTTTGATTATCTGAATCTTTGTTTTTGTGTAGCCATAGTACCTCTGATTTGTTTTTATTAATTTGGTAACCAGAGAAATATCCAAACTGTTCTACTAATTGACAAATTAGATAAAAAGTGTTTGAAGATTGTTTAGTAAAGATTAATAGATCATCTTCATAGGCTGCTATTTTAATTTCTTTATTCTGAATGCTTATTCCTGGTATCTTTGTTCTAAGAATTTTAAGTAGCGGTTCCAGAGCGAGATTAAAAATCAAGGGAGATAAAGGGCATCCCTGCCGCGTCCCTCTCAAGAGTGGGAAGCATGTTGTTTTATTTTTATTTATAATTAGGGATGCTTGGGATTTTTTATATAATAGTTCAATCATATTGTAACAGTTTCCATGAAATCCAAATTTACTTAATGTTGTGAATATATGGTCCCAAACTATCGAATCAAACGCTTTATGTGCGTCGAGCGCTAGTACCGCCAGATCTGTCTCTCCTATTTCTCCATTGTATTTCTTATTGTACCAGGCATCTGCTATTGTTAAGTATAATTTCCTTAAAATTAAACTAGATGAGCGACCTTTCATAAAGCCTGTCTGGTCCTGGCTTTATGAAATCTTGAATCTTATCTAAGGAAGGCCTATTTATATTCAGGTCATCTTCTCAGACCTGCTATTTCTTTGGCTGATGTTGCGGCTGTCTCAACTTTTTGGTTGGAGAATTTAGCGCAACGAGAATTGGATCCTGACATATCTAGCATTACTCGCTTACTGCAACATGCTAATCATTTTATTTGTGATGCCATTTTTTATATTATCAAAATTGATGTTAGATCTATGTCTTTAGCTGTATTAGCTAGAAGAGCTTTGTGGCTTAAATCTTGGAATGCTGATATGACATCTAAATCTAGATTACTATCTCTTTCTTTCCAAGGTAATAATTTATTTGGTTCTCAGTTGGATTCTATTATTTCAACTATCACTGGAGGAAAATTAGTTTTTCTGCCTCAGGATAAAAAACCTAAGGTTAAATCTAAGGCTTCTAACCGTTTTCGTTCCTTTCGTCACAATAAGGAACAAAAACTCAATCCTCCTCCCAAGGATTCTGCTTCCAATTGGAAGCCTTCCTCAAATTGGAATAAATGCAAGCCATTTAGTAAACCAAAGTCTGCCCCTAAGTCCGCATGAAGGTGCGGCCCTCATTCCAGCTCAGCTGGTAGGGGGCAGATTAAGATTTTTCAAGGATTTTTGGATAAAATCTGTCCAAAATCACTGGATTCAGAGCATTGTCTCTCAAGGGTATCGAATAGGATTCAAAGTAAGACCTCCTGTGAGAAGATTTTTTCTCTCACGCATCCCTGTAAATCCAGTAAAAGCTCAGGATTTTCTGAAGTGTGTTTCAGACCTGGAGTCTTCAGGGGTAATCATGCCAGTTCCTCCTCAGGAACAAGGTTTGGGGTTTTATTCAAACCTATTCATTGTACCAAAGAAAGAAAAATTATTCAGACCAGTTCTGGATCTTAAAATTTTGAATCGTTATGTAAGAGTACCAACTTTCAAGATGGTGACTATAAGGACTGTTCTGCCTTTTGTTCAGCAAGGACATTATATGTCCACAATAGACTTGCATGATGCATACCTTCATATTCCGATTCATCCAGAACACTATCAGTTTCTGAGATTCTATTTTCTAGACAAGCATTACCAATTTGTTGCTCTTCCATTTGGCCTAGCAACAGCTCCAAGGATCTTTTCAAAGGTTCTGGGTGCCCTATTATCTGTAATCAGAGAACAGGGTATTGCAGTGTTTCTTTATTTGGATGATATCTTGGTACTAGCTCAGTCTTTACATACTGCAGAATCTCACACAAATTAACTAGTGTTTTTTCTTCAGAAACATGGTTGGAGGATCAATTTACCAAAAAGTTTCTTGATTCCTCAGACAAGGGTCACCTTTTTATGCTTCCAGATAGATTCAGTGTCCATGACTCTGTCTCTAACAGACAAGAGACGTTTAAAATTGGTTGCAGCATGCCGACACCTTCAGTCTCAGTCATTCCCTTCAGTGGCTATGTGCATGGAAGTTTTAGGTCTCATGACTGCAGCATCAGACGCAATCCCCTTTGCTCGTTTTCACATGAGACCTCTACAGCTTTGCATGCTGAATCAATGGTGCAGGGATTATACAAAGATATCACAATTAATATCCTTGAATCCCAATGTACGACACTCTCTGACATGGTGGATAGATCACCATCGTTTGGTTGAAGGGGCTTCTTTTGTTCGGCCAACCTGGACTGTAATCTCAACAGATGCAAGTCTTTCAGGTTGGGGAGCTGTTTGGGGATCTCTGACAGCACAAGGGGTTTGGAAATCTCAAGAGGCGAGATTACAAATAAATATTTTAGAACTCCGTGCAATTCTCAGGGCTCTTCAGTTTTGGCCTCTGCTAAAGAGAGAACCATTCATTTGTTTTCAGACAGACAATATCACAACTGTGGCTTATGTCAATCATCAGGGTGGAACTCACAGTCCCCAAGCTATGAAAGAAGTATGTCGGATACTTGCTTGGGTGGAATCCAGCTCCTGTCTAATCTCTGCGGTGCATATCCCAGGTGTAGACAATTGGGAGGCGGATTATCTCAGCCGCCAGACTTTACATCCAGGGGAGTGGTCTCTCTATCCGGATGTGTTTTCTCAGATTGTTCCGATGTGGGGTCTTCCAGAGATAGATCTCATGGCCTCTCATCTAAACAAGAAACTTCCCAGATACCTGTCCAGGTCCAGGGATGTTCAGGCGGAAGCAGTGGATGCACTGACACTTCCTTGGTGTTATCATCCTGCTTACATCTTCCCGCCTCTAGTTCTCCTTCCAAGAGTGATCTCCAAAATCATCATGGAAGATACTTTTGTGTTGCTGGTGGCTCCAGCATGGCCACACAGGTTTTGGTATGCGGATCTGGTTCGGATGTCCAGTTGCCCGCCTTGGCCACTTCCGTTACGGCCGGACCTATCTCAAGGTCCGTTTTTCCATCAGGATCTCAAATCATTAAATTTGAAGGTATGGAAATTGAACGCTTAGTTCTAAGTCATAGAGGTTTCTCTGACTCAGTGATTAATACTATGTTACAAGCTCGTAAATCTGTCTCTAGAAAGATTTATTATCGAGTTTGGAAGACTTACATTTCATGGTGTTCTTCGCATAAATTCTCCTGGCATTCTTTTAGAATTCCTAGAATTTTAAAGTTCCTTCAGAATGGTTTGGATAAGGGTTTGTCTGCAAGTTCCTTGAAAGGTCAAATCTCCGCTCTTTCTGTTTTAGTTCACAGAAAGATTGCTATACTTTCTGATATTCACTGTTTTGTACAGGCTTTAGTTCGTATTAAGCCTATCATTAAATCAATTTCTCCTCCTTGGAGTCTTAATTTGGTTCTGAAGGCTTTATAGGCTCCTCCGTTTGAACCTATGCATTCTTTGGACATTAAACTACTTTCTTGGAAAGTGTTGTTCCTTTTGGCTATCTCTTCTGCTAGAAGAGTTTCTGAGCTATCTGCTCATTCTTGTGAGTCTCCTTTTCTGATTTTTCATCAGGATAAGGCAGTTTTGCGGACTTCTTTTCAATTTTTACCTAAGGTTGTGAATTCTAACAACATTAGTAGAGAAATTGTTGTCCTTTCCTTATGTCCTAATCCTAAGAATTCTTTGGAGAGAGCCTTACATTCTTTGGATGTGGTAAGAGCTTTGAAATATTATGAAGAAGCTACTAAAGATTTCAGAAAGACTTCCAGTCTATTTGTTTTATTTTCTGGTCCTAGGAAAGGTCAGAAGGCTTCTGCTATTTCCTTGGCTTCTTGGTTGAAACTTTTGATTCATCAAGCTTATTTGGAGTCGGGTCAGGCCCCGCCTCAGAGAATTACAGCTCATTCTACTAGATCAGTCTCTACTTCGTGGGCTTTTAAGAATGAAGCTTCAGTTGATCAGATTTGCAAAGCGGCAACTTGGTCTTCTTTGCATACATTTACTAAATTCTACCGTTTTTATGTATTTGCTTCTTCGGAAGCAGTTTTTGGTAGAAAAGTTCTTCAGGCAGCTGTTTCAGTTTGATTCTTCTGCTTTTGATTTAAGTTTTTTCTTTCAAAAATGAAATAAACTTATTTTTTGGGGTTGTGGATTAATTTTTTCAGCGGAATATGGCTGTTTTTATTTTTTATTCCCTCCCTCTCTAGTGACTCTTGAGTGGAAGACTCCACATCTTGGGTATTGATATCCCATATGTCACTAGCTCATGGACTCTTGCCAATTACATGAAAGAAAACATAATTTATGTAAGAACTTACCTGATAAATTCATTTCTTTCATATTGGCAAGAGTCCATGAGGCCCACCCTTTTTATGGTGGTTATGATTTTTTGTATAAAGCACAATTATTTCCAAATTTCCTTTGTTGATGCTTTCTACTCCTTTCTTTATCACCCCACTGCTTGGCTATTCATTAAACTGAATTGTGGGTGTGGTGATAGGCATTTTGAGGTTTGGGAAACTTTGCCCCTCCTGGTAGGATTGTATATCCCATATGTCACTAGCTCATGGACTCTTGCCAATATGAAAGAAATGAATTTATCAGGTAAGTTCTTACATAAATTATGTTTTTTTCATTAATGGGACAATACCTATAAAACTATTTAAAAGGGAAAACTCTTATTACAGGGGTTCAAGAACAGTGGGAATATGTTAAGGGTTCCATTTTAGATGCAACCACACACTGTATTAGACAATACCTAAAAAACTATTTAAAAGGGAAAACTCTTATTACAGGGGTTCAAGAACAGTGGGAATATGTTAATGGTTCCATTTTAGATTCAACCACACACTGTATTAGACATGTCTGTAAAAGTAAAAGAAAGCGGAAACCAATTTGGTTTTCCAAAGAAGTAGCACATGCTGTAAAGACAAAAAAGACAGCTTATAAAAACTACAGACACACACAAGCAGATGATGATATGAAAATATGGAGACTCCAACAAAAAACAAAACTAAGCAGTTAATTAGGAAGGTTAAAGCTCATGCAGAAGAGAAGATAACGCAGTCAGTAAAACATGGGTACAAAACATTCTATAGATATATCAGTGAAAGAAGAAAAAATAAGGTAGGAATAGTAAAATTGAAATCAGTTGATGGTAGAATTAGATAAGCAAATTGCAGATTGTCTCAATGATTACTTCTGTTCTGCTTTCACAAAAGATTGTGAAGATAGAATGTCTACATTAAGGGATGCTAAGAAAAATAGAAACAAGCTTAACACTAATCTGATAACATTTATCCAAGGGTTTTAAAAGAGCTTTGAGTGCTAACTGTCCTATTAACTGATCTGTTTAATCAGTCACTATTAACAGGAGCTGTTCCAGATGATTGGAGAATAGCAAATGTAATACCTCTTCATAAAAAGGACAGTAGGGAAGAATCTGGTAACTACAGACCAGTTTAACTTCAGTAGTAGGGACATTAATGAAAAGCCTCTTAAAAGAAAAAATATGACTAAAGACAAACAATTTAGAGGATAAAAATCAGCATGGTTTTACTTCAGGGAGATAATGTCAGACTAATCTAATTGACTTCTTTGATTACGTAACAAAACTATTAGACAAGGGTGGACAAGTTGATGTAGCATATCAAGATTTCAGCAAAGCATTTGACATCATCCCACACAACAAACTAATTCACAAACTGTATCTCCTTGGTCTAGACTCAACAATTCTGACCTGGGTGGAATGCTGGCTTAAGGACAGAAAACTAACGCCTAGATTTAGAGTTTTGCGTTAGCCGTCCAAACCAGCGTTAAGGGGTCCTAACGCTGGTTTTGGCCGGCCGCTGGCTATTTAGAGTCGTGTAGGTAAGGGTCTAACGCTCACTTTCCAGCCGTGACTTTTCCATAACGCAGATCCCCTTACGCCATTTGCGTATCCTATCTTTTCAATGGGATCTTTCTAACGCTGGTATTTAGAGTCTTGGCTGAAGTCAGCGTTAGAACTCTAACAACAAAACTCCAGCCGCAGAAAAAAGTCAGGCGTTAAGAGCTTTATGGGCTAACGCCGGTTCATAAAGCTCTTAACTACTGTGCTCTAAAGTACACTAACACCAATAAACTACCTATTAACCCCTAAACCGAGTTCTCCCCACATCGCCGCCACTATAATTAAATTATTTAACCCCTAATCTGCCGACCGCACACCGCCGCAACCTACATTATCCCTATGTACCCCTAATCTGCTGCCCCTAACATCGCCAATACCTACATAATATTTATTAACCCCTAATCTGCCCCCTTCCAACGTCGCCGCTACCTACCTACACTTATTAACCCCTAATCTGCCGTCCGGACCTCGCCTCCACTATAATAAATGTATTAACCCTAAACAGCCTCACTCCCGCCTCAAAAACCCTATAATAAATATTATTAACCCCTAATCTGCCCTCCCTAACATTGCCGACACCTAACTTCAAGTATTAACCCCTAATCTGCCGACCGGACCTCGCCGCTACTCTAATAAATGTTTTAACCCCTAAAGCTAAGTCTAACCCTAACCCTAACACCCCCCCTAAGTTAAATATAATTTAAATCTAACGAAATAAAATAAATCTTATTAAATAAATTAATCCTATTTAAAGCTAAATACTTACCTGTAAAATAAACCCTAATATACAGTAGCTACAATATAATGAATAATTATATTGTAGCTATTTTAGGATTTATATTTATTTTACAGGCAACTTTGTATTTATTTTAACCAGGTACAATAGCTATTAAATAGTTAATTACTATTTAATAGCTAACTAGTTAAAATAATTACAAAATTACCTGTAAAATAAATCCTAACCTAAGTTACAATTAAACCTAACACTACACTATCAATAAATTAATTAAACTACCTACAATTATCTACAATTAAATCAACTAAACTAAATTACAAAAAAAACCACACTAAATTACAAAAAATAAAAAAAGACTACAAGAATTTTAAACTAATTACACTTACTCTAAGCCCCCTAAAAAAATAACAAAGCCCCCCAAAATAAAAAAATGCCCTACCCTATTCTAAAATAAAAAGTTAACAGCTCTTTTACCTTACCAGCCCTTAAAAGGGCCTTTTGCGGGGCATGCCCCAAAGTAAACAGCTCTTTTGCTTTTTTAAAAAACATACAATACCCCCCCAACATTACAACCCACCACCCACATACCCCTAATCTAACCCAAACCCCCCTTAAAAAACCTAACACTAAGCACCTGAAGATCTCCCTACCTTATCTTCACCATGCCGGGTATCACCGATCCGTACAGAAGAGGGTCCGAAGTCTTCATCCTATCCGGCAAGAAGAGGTCCAGAAGAGGCTCCGAAGTCTTCATCCTATCCAGCAAGAAGAGGACATCCGGACCAGTAGACATGTTCATCCAGGCGGCGTCTTCTATCTTCATCCATCCGGCGTGGAGCGGGACCATCTTGAAGCAGCCGACGCGGATCCATCCTCTTCTTCCGGCGACTCCCAACGAATGAAGGTTCCTTTAAGGGACATCATCCTAGATGGCGTCCCTCGAATTCCGATTGGCTGATAGGATTCTATCATCCAATCGGAATTAAGGTAGGAAAAATCTGATTGGCTGATTGAATCAGCCAATAGTGAAAAAGGGTGTGTGTACAAGCGCTAAGGTAATCCCCAAGCTGTATCCAAACAGAGATCCTAACCAACCTCCAAAAAATATGCACAAGTAGTAAGAAGTGAATACAGCGCCAACAAGAGGCCAAGTTGCTACAGTTGCACTTAGGCTAATTCTGTTTTATCAGTATACACTCTTATTCTGGTGTACCACTCACACTGATCACCTGTTATTACCTCTGTTTTTATTGTAATTATCAGCTTTGGCCCTTTGAGCCGCTTCTGTAAGATATTCCTGTATTTGTAATTTTATTTATATGTGCTTTTTACATTTTTTATATATAGTCTTTTATTACTGATGCTTTTTAACATGGTTCATTAAATAATCTTCTTTTATCTCTCTGTGAGTATATTTATCCCTTGGCCTCTTGTTGGCGCTGTATTCACTTCTTACTACTGATTGAATCAGCCAATCAGATTCAAGATCATTCCGATTGGCTGATCCAATCAGCCAATCAGATTGAGCTCGCATTCTATTGGCTGATCGGAATAGCCAATAGAATGCAAGCTCAATCTGATTGGCTGATTGGATCAGCCAATCGGATTGAACTTGAATCTGATTGGCTGTTTCAATCAGCCAATCAGATTTTTCCTACCTTAATTCCGATTGGCTGATAGAATCCTATCAGCCAATCGGAATTCGAGGGACGCCATCTTGGATGACGTCCCTTAAAGGAACCTTCATTCGTCAGGAGTCGCCGGAAAGAAGAGGATGGATCCGTGTCGGCTGCTTCAAGATGGTCCCGCTCCGCGCCGGATGGATGAAGATAGAAGACGCCGCCTGGATGAACATGTCTACCGGTCCGGATGTCCTCTTCTTGCCGGATAGGATGAAGACTTCGGACCCTCTTCTGGACCTCTTGCCGGATAGGATGAAGACTTCGGACCCTCTTCTGGACGGATCGGTGATACCCGGCATGGTGAAGATAAGGTAGGGAGATCTTCAGGGGCTTAGTGTTAGGTTTTTTAAGGGGGGTTTGGGTTAGATTAGGGGTATGTGGGTGGTGGGTTGTAATGTTGGGGGGGGGGTATTGTATGTTTTTAAAAAAAGCAAAAGAGCTGTTTACTTTGGGGCATGCCCCGCAAAAGGCCCTTTTAAGGGCTGGTAAGGTAAAAGAGCTGTTAACTTTTTATTTTAGAATAGGGTAGGGCATTTTTTTATTTTGGGGGGCTTTGTTATTTTTTTAGGGGGGCTTAGAGTAGGTGTAATTAGTTTAACATTCTTGTAGTCTTTTTTTATTTTTTGTAATTTAGTGTTTTGTTTTTTTTTGTAATTTAGTTTAGTTGATTTAATTGTAGATAATTGTAGGTAGTTTATTTAATTAATTTATTGATAGTGTAGTGTTAGGTTTAATTGTAACTTAGGTTAGGATTTATTTTACAGGTAATTTTGTAAATATTTTAACTAGGCAGCTATTAAATAGTTATTAACTATTTAATAGCTATTGTACCTGGTTAAAATAAATACAAAGTTGCCTGTAAAATAAATATAAATCCTAAAATAGCTACAATATAATTATTCGTTTTATTGTAGCTATATTAGGGTTTATTTTACAGGTAAGTATTTAGCTTTAAATAGGATTAATTTATTTAATAAGATTTATTTTATTTAGTTAGATTTAAATTATATTTAATTTAGGGGGGTGTTAGGGTTAGGGTTAGATTTAGCTTTAGGGGTTAATACATTTATTATAGTAGCGGCGAGGTCCGGTCGGCAGATTAGGGGTTAATAAGTGTAGGTATGTAGCAGCGACGTTGGGGGGGGCAGATTATGGGTTAATAAATATAATATAGGGGTCGGCGCTGTTAGGGGCAGCAGATTAGGGGTTCATAGGGATAATGTAGGTTGCGGCGGTGTACAGAGCGGCAGATTAGGGGTTAATAATAAAATGCAGGGGTCAGCGATAGCGGGGGCGGCAGATTAGGGGTTAATAAGTGTAAGGTTAGGGTTTTTTAGACTCGGGGTACATGTTAGGGTGTTAGGTGCAGACTTAGGAAGTGTTTCCCCATAGGAGACAATGGGGCTGCGTTAGGAGCTGAACGCTGCTTTTTTGCAGGTGTTAGTTTTTTTCCAGCTCAAACTGCCCCATTGTTTCCTATGGGGGAATCGTGCACGAGCACGTTTTTTAATCTGGCCGCGTCCGTAAGCAACGCTGGTATTTAGAGTTGAAGTGGCAGTAAATATGCCTGTACGTTCCCTTTTTGGAGCCTAACGCAGCTCTTCAGAGAACTCTAAATACCAGCGTTGTTTAAAAGGTGCGGGGGAAAAAAACACGCGTAGCTAACGCACCCCTTTGGCCGCAAAACTCTAAATCTAGCCGAAAGTGTCTTAGTAAATGGAGTTCATTCAGCAGAGGGGGCTGTTACTAGTGGTGTTCCTCAGGGGTCAGTTCTGGGGCCTGTTTTGTTTAGCATATTTATCTGTGAAATCAGCAAAGGGCTACGGGGGAATGTATGTCTGTTTGCAGACGATATAAAAATTTGTAACAGAGTGGATGTTCCAGGGGGGATAGACAAAATGAGAAGTGATATACAACAATTGGAGGATTGGAAAAATGGCTGGGCTCTAAAGTATAACACAGCAAAGTGTAAAATTATGCATTTAGGGAAGAAAAATCCAAATGTTAATTAAAGACTTAATGACATTTTACTGACTGTTACAAATGAAGAACAGGACTTGGGAATTATTATTTCAGATTATTTAAAATTTAGTAAACAATGTAGTACTGCAGCGAGTAAGGCCAGCAGAATGCTTGGATGTATTGGTAGAGGTATTTGCAGCAGAAATAGTAAGGTTCTTATGCCACTTTATAGATCATTAGTTAGACCTCATCTTGAGTATTGTGTGCAGTTCTGGAGGCCATATCTTCAGAAGGATATTAACAAACTTGAATCTGTGCAAAGGAGGGCTACCAAAATTGTACATGGTCTAAAAAATAAAACTTACCAGGATAGGCTCAATGACCTAAATATGTATAGCTTAGAGGAAAGAAGGGAAAGAGGTGATATGTTTAGTAAAACTGAGGCTGTGGGTACTTTACATCAAATGGAAAATTCAAGAACAAGGGGTCATGATCTCAAGTTGAAGGGTAGTAGATTCAGGAGTAATTTGAGGAAGCACTTCTTTACAGAAAGAATGATTGATTTATGGAATAAATTTCATCAAGGGGTAGTAATGACAAACACTGTGGAGGACTTTAAAAATGCCTGGGACAAGCATAAGGCTATCCATGAACTAGATAAGTTTATACTGTTAGGTCATATCGAATCTATGGCTCTTATCTGCCATCAATATCTATGTTTCTATTGAAGTCTATGGAGAAAAGAAAGTTTTGTAAAAACCTAACACCCTAATCTGCCGCTCCCGATATGGACCGTAAGAAGAGGAGCTCTGCATTAGATGTCATCAGGATGGAGGCCGTCTGAATGAAAAGTTCTTACGCATGGATGAGGACTTCGCCTGCTGGATGGATCCTTCAAGCGGGACTTCAACAACTGTTAGTGGATCGTCTTGGGGTTAGTGTTAGGTCTTTTTAAGGTTTTTTTAGGGTGGGTTTTTTTTTTAGTTTTGGGTCTGTTATGTATCTGGCTTTTCCTTTAAGTAACCATCTTGGTAGTTTTAGACTCCACCTCTCTCATTTTTACCCTATTTAACATAACCATTTGCACTGATTCCTTGCTTGATTATTTGCTCATTGCCTAAGGGTAAGATTTACTCCTATCAAGCCTGTATGAAGAACGTATCTTATACACTGATATTTGACAAGTTTATTTTCACTTACCTGAACTCTACTCTAGTACAACATTATCAGGTGTCTAGCTACTCCTCCTCCTCCTCCTCACACATCTAGCCAGATTCTGCCTGCTACTCCTGGAACTCAATTCGGCATCAAACAACTGTCAGCTCTCCCTGGAATCACACACAGACTAACTGCTTCAGGAACCGGTACCAGTAAGACTTTAAGAGGCCTATTTATCAAGCCGTCAACCGCAAATACGCTGGAATTCTGCAGCGTTATTGTGGCGAGCCTGATTCCCCTTATTTAACAAAGCCTACAGACCGGCAAAAGTGGAAATCTGTGATGTAACATACGATCCGCCGGTCTCAGTCCGACACAGATTGATACGTCATTACAGATGTTCCAAATGCAAATTCGGCACTATCTGACTACTTTTGCTAGTTAACAAATATCTAACAGGTACGCTCGCCACTATTCCGGTCCACCGTAACTGCTTTTCAATCCGCCGCCCTGGAAGCCGCAGATGCCATAGGAATCAATTGGAGTCTGAAAGCAGCGAAAGCTTATGTTCGCTGCTGCCCGATATCCCATTGATTTCTATGGTAGAATAAAAGTTATGTTTACACCTAACACCCTAACATAAGCCCTGAGTCTAAATACCCCTAATCTGCTGCCCCGATACAGTCGCTACCTATATTATACTTATTAACCCCTAATCTGCCGCCCCGACACCGCCGCCACCTACATAAAAGTATTAACCCTTATCCCACCGCTCCCGGACCCCACCGCCACATAAATAATTTATTAACCCCTATCCCGCTGCTCCTGGAGCCCACCACAACTAAATAAAGTTATTAACCCCTAAAACCCTGGCCTACCACATCACTACCACTTACTAAACCTATTAACCCCTAAACCGCCAGCCCCCCCACATCGCCATAAACTAAATTAACCTATTAAACCCTAAACCTAACAACCCCTTAAATTTACATTAAATATTAACTCATCCCTATCTTATAATAAATTAAATCTTACCTTTAGATTTAAATTAAACTATATTAAACTATTAATTAACCTACACTAACTATTATCCTACAATTACATTAAACTATATTAAACTAATAATTAACCTATCCTACCTATTATACTAAAATGACATTGAGCTACAAATTAAATTAAATATATTATACTAGTCCTAAAGCCCGTTCACACGGGCCATTTTTTGCAGTACAGCGGTCCCACCTCTTGCGCTCTCTCCCTCCCACTCTCTTTTGCTCTTTCTCTCCCCCTCTCTTTTGAGCTTTCTCTCTCACCCCTCTCTTTTGCGCTCTCTCTCTCTCCCTCTCTCTTTTGCGCTCTCTCTCTCCCCCCTCTCTTTTGCGCTCTCTCTCTCCCCCCTCTCTTTTGCGCTTTCTCTCTCCCCCCTCTCTTTTGCGCTCTCTCTCTCCCCCTCTCTTTTGCGCTCTCTCTCTCCCCCCTCTCTTTTGCGCTCTCTCTCTCCCCCCTCTCTTTTGCGCTCTCTCCCCCCTCTCTATTGTGCTCTCTCTCTCCCCCCTCTCTTTTGCGCTCTCTCTCTCCCCTCTCTTTTGTGCTCTCTCTCCCTCTCTTTTGCGCTCTGTCTCGCCCCCTCTCTTTTGCGCTCTCTCTCCCCCTCTCTTTTGCGCTCTCTCTCTCCCCCTCTCTTTTGCACGCTCTCTCTCCCCCTCTCTTTTACGCTCTCTCTCCCCCTCTCTTTTGTGCTATCTCTCTCCCCCATCTATTTTGCGCTCTCTCTCTCTCTCCCCCATCTCTTTTGCGCTCTCTCCCCCCTCTCTCTCTCCCCTCTCTTTTGCGCTCTCTCTCCCCCTCTCTTTTATGCTCTCTCTCCCCTCTCTTTTGCGCTCTCTCTCCCACCCTTTCTTTTGCGCTCTCTCTCCCCCTCTCTTTTGCGCTCTCTAACCCCCTCTCTTTTGCGCTCTCTCTCCCCTCTCTTTTGCGCTCTCTCTCCCTCCTCTCTTTTGCGCTCTTCTCCCCTCTCTTTTGCGCTCTCTCTCTCCCCCCTCTTTTGCGCTCTCTCTTCCTCCCTCTCTTTTGCACTCTCTCTCCCCCTCTCTTTTGCGCTCTCTCCCCCTCTCTTTTGCTGTCTCTATCCCCCTCTCTCTTTTGCTGTCTCTCTCCCCCTCTCTTTTGCTGTCTCTCTTCCCCTCTCTCTTTTGCTCTCTCTCTCCCCCATCTCTTTTGCGCTCTCTCTCCCCCTCTCTCTCTCCCCTCACTTTTGCGCTCTCTCTCCCCCCTCTCTTTTATGCTCTCTCTCCCCTCTCTTTTGCGCTCTCTCTCCCACCCTTTCTTTTGTGCTCTCTCTCCCCCTCTCTTTTGCGCTCTCTCTCCACCCCTCTCTTTTGCGTTCTCTCCACCCTCTCTTTTGCGCTCTCTCTCCCCCCTCTCTTTTGCTCTTTTCTCCCCTCTCTTTTGCGCTCTCTCTCCCCCCTCTTTTGCGCTCTCTCTTCCTCCCTCTCTTTTGCGCTCTCTCTCCCCCCTCTCTTTTGCACTCTCTCCCCCTCTCTTTTGCTGTCTCTCTCCCCCTCTCACTTTTGCTGTCTCTCTCCCCCTCTCTTTTGCTGTCTCCTCCCCCTCTCTTTTGCTGTCTCTCTCCCCCTCTCTCTTTTGCTGTCTCCCCCCCTCTCTTTTGCTGTTTCTCCCCCTCTCTTTTGCTGTCTCATTCCCCCTCTCTCTTTTGCTTTCTCTCTCTCCCCCTCTTTTGCGCTCTTTCCCCCTCTCTTTTGCGCTCTCTCTCTCCCCCTCTCTTTTGTGCTCTCTCTCCCCCCTCTCTTTTGCGCTCTTCCCCCCCCTCTTTTGCGCTCTCTCCCCCTCTCTTTTGCTGTCTCTCTCCCCCTCTCTCTTTTGCTGTCTCCCCCCTCTCTTTTGCTGTCTCTCTCCCCCCTCTCTTTTGCTGTCTCCCCCCTTCTCTTTTGCCGTCTCTCCCCCCTCTCTTTTGCTGTCTCTCTCCCCCTCTCTCTTTTGCTGTCTCTCTCCCCTACCTCTTTTGCGCTCTTCCCCCCTCTCTTTTGCGCTCTCTCTCTCCCCCCCTCTCTTTTGCGCTCTCTCTCCCCCCTCTCTTTTGCGCTCTTCCCCCCCTCTTTTGCGCTCTCTCCCCCTCTCTTTTGCTGTCTCTCTCCCCCTCTCTCTTTTGCTGTCTCTATCCCCCCTCTCTTTTGCGCTCTTCTCCCTTCTCTTTTGGCGCTCTCTCTCTCCCCCCTCTTTTGAGCTCTCTCTTCCTCCCTCTCTTTTGCGCTCTCTCTCCCCCCTCTCTTTTGCGCTCTCTCCCCCTCTCTTTTGCTGTCTCTCTCCCCCTCTCTCTTTTGCTGTCTCTCTCCCCCTCTCTTTTGCTGTCTCTCTCCCCCTCTCTCTTTTGCTCTCTCTCTCCCCCATCTCTTTTGCAATCTCTCCCCCCCTCTCTCTCCCCTATCTTTTGCACTCTCTCTCCCCCCTCTCTTTTATGCTCTCTCTCCCCTCTCTTTTGCGCTCTCTATCCCACCCTTTCTTTTGCGCTCTCTCTCCCCCTCTCTTTTGCGCTCTCTAACCCCCTCTCTTTTGCGCTCTCTCTCCCCCTCTCTTTTGCGCTCTCTCTCCACCCCTCTCTTTTGTGTTCTCTCCACCCTCTCTTTTGCGCTCTCTCTCCCCCCTCTCTTTTGCGCTCTTCTCCCCTCTCTTTTGCGCTCTCTCTCTCTCCCCTCTTTTGCGCTCTCTCTTCCACTCTCTCTTTTGCGCTCTCTCTCCCCCCTCTCTTTTTCGCTCTCTCCCCCTCTCTTTTGCTGTCTCTCTCCCCCTCTCTCTTTTGCTGTCTCTCTCCCCTCTCTTTTGCTGTCTCCCCCCCTCTCTTTTGCTGTCTCTCTCCCCCTCTTTCTTTTGCTGTCTCTCTCTCCCCCTCTTTTGCACTCTTCCCCCCTCTCTTTTGCGCTCTCTCTCTCCCCCCCCTCTTTTGCGCTCTCTCCCCCTCTCTTTTGCTGTCTCTCTCCCCCTCTCTCTTTTGCTTTCTCCCCCCCCTCTCTTTTGCTGTCTCTCTCCCCCCTCTCTTTTGCTGTCTCCCCCTCTCTTTTGTCGTCCCTCCCCCCTCTCTTTTGCTGTCTCTCTACCCCTCTCTCTTTTGCTGTCTCTCTCCCCCCCCTCTTTTGCTCTCTTCCACCCTCTCTTTTGCGCTCTCTCTCTCTCCCCCCCTCTCTTTTGCGCTCTCTCCCCCCTCTCTTTTGCGCTCTTCCCCCCTCTTTTGCGCTCTCTCCCCCTCTCTTTTGCGCTCTCTCTCTCCCCCCTCTTTTGCGTTCTCTCTTCCTCCATCTCTTTTGCGCTCTCTCTCCCCTCTCTCTTTTGCGCTCTCTCCCCCTCTCTTTTGCTGTCTCTCTCCCCCTCTCTCTTTTGCTGTCTCTCTCCCCCTCTCTTTTGCTGTCTCCCCCCCCTCTCTTTTGTTGTCTCTCTCCCCCTCTCTCTTTTGCTGTCTCCCCCCTCTCTTTTGCTGTTTCTCCCCCTCTCTTTTGCTGTCTCTCTCCCCCTCTCTCTTTTGCTGTCTCTCTCTCCCCCTCTTTTGCGCTCTTCCCCCCTCTCTTTTGCGCTCTTCCCCCCTCTCTTTTGCGCTCTCTCTCCCCCCTCTCTTTTGTGCTCTTCCCCCCCTCTTTTGCGCTCTCTCCCCCTCTCTCTTTTGCTGTCTCTCTCCCCCTCTCTCTTTTGCTGTCTCCCCCCCTCTCTTTTGCTGTCTCTCTCCCCCCTCTCTTTTGCTGTCTCCCCCCCTCTCTTTTGCCGTCTCTCCCCCCTCTCTTTTGCTGTCTCTCTCCCCCTCTCTCTTTTGCTGTCTCTCTCCCCCCCCTCTTTTGCGCTCTTCCCCCTCTCTTTTGCGCTCTCTCCCCCCCTCTCTTTTGCGCTCTCTCTCCCCCCTCTCTTTTGCGCTCTTCCCCCCCTCTTTTGCGCTCTCTCCCCCTCTCTTTTGCGCTCTCTCCCCCCTCTTTTGCGCTCTCTCTTCCTCCCTCTCTTTTGCGCTCTCTCTCCCCCCTCTCTTTTGCGCTCTCTCCCCCTCTCTTTTGCTGTCTCTCTCCCCCTCTCTCTTTTGCTGTCTCTCTCCCCCTCTCTTTTGCTGTCTCCCCCCCTCTCTTTTGCTGTCTCTCTCCCCCTCTCTCTTTTGCTGTCTCTATCCCCCCTCTCTTTTGCTGTCTCTCTCCCCCCTCTCATTTGCTGTCTCTCTCCCCACTCTCTTTTGCTGTCTCTCTCCCCCCTCTCTTTTGCTGTCACTCTCCCCCGTCTCTTTTGCTGTCTCTCTCCCCTTCTCTCGTTTGCTGTCTCTCTCCCCCTCACTTTTGCTGTTTCTCTCCCCCCTGTCTTTTGCTGTCTTTCTCCCCCTCTCTCTCTCCCCCCTCTCTCTCTCTCCCCCCTCTCTCTATCTCTCTCCCATCTTCTATCGCGCGACCGTGCCCGGCCACGCCCCCTTCACGGCCCTTCACGCCCAGTTACGCCCCCTTCATGCCCGGCCATGCCCGGCCACGCCCACTTCTGCCGCGGCGGCAGATCTTCAGCTAGGGACTCAAAGGCCAGGTGTGTTTGTCCTTGTGCTGTTTCTACTGAGCATGACAGCTTCGGACAAACACACTTGGCCTTTTATTATATAGGATAGTAAAAAACCTAACCCTACTCAAATAATTTAAATCTACTATTAAAAATTACAAAGTAAAAAAAAAACTAACAACTAAGTTACACAAAATAACAAACACTAAGTTACAAAAAAAATAAACACTGTTACACAAAATAAAAAATAAATAATCAAATAATTAAACTAATTACACCTAATCTAATAGCCCTATGAAAATAAAAAAAAACCTAGCCTAAAATAAACTACCAATGGCCCTTAAAAGGGCCTTTTGCGGGGCATTGCCCCAAAGAAATCAGCTCTTTTACCTGTAAATAAAAAATACAAATACCCCCCAACATTAAAACCCACCACCCACACAACCAACCCCCCAAATAAAAAAATCTAAAAAACCTAAGCTCCCCATTGTCCTGAAAAGGGCATTTGTATGGGCATTGCCCTTAAAAGGGCATTTAGCTCTTTTTCCTTGCCCAAACCCTAATCTAAAATTAAAACCCACCCAATAAACCCTTGAAAAACCTAACACTAACCCATGAAGATCCACTTACAGTTTCTAAAGACCCAACATCCATCCTCAACGAAGCGGCAGAAGTCCTCATCGAATCCAGCAGAAGTCTTCTTCCAAGCGGGCCGACGTCTTCATCCAACCGGGCAGAAGTTTTCATCCACACTGCATCTTCTATCTTCATCCATCCGGCACGGAGCAGCTCCATCTTCAAGACATCCGGCGCGGAGCATCATCTTCTTTCAGTGTCTTCTTTACAATAAGCTTTTCCTTTAAATTACGTCATCCAAGATGGCATCCCTTAGATTCTGATTGGCTGATAGAATTCTATCAGCCAATCAGATTTAAGGCTGAAAAAATCCTATTGGCTGTTGCAATGCTATCCTATTGCGAGCTCAATCCAATCAGCCAATAGGATGAAAGCTCAATCCTATTGGCTGATTGCAACAGCAAATAGGATTTTTTTCAACCTTTAATTCCGATTGGCTGATTGAATTCTATCAGCCAATCGGAATCTAAGGGGCGCCATCTTGGATGACGTCATTTAAAGGAAAACCTCATTGTAAAGAAGACATTGAAAGAAGAGGATGCTCCGCGCCGGATGTCTTGAAGATGGAAGCGCTTCGCGCCGGTTGGATGAAGATAGAAGATGCCGTCTGGATGAAGACGTCTGCCCGGTTGGATGAAGACGTCGGCCCACTTGGATGAAGACTTCTGCCGACTTCGATGAGGACTTCTGCCGCTTCGTTGAGGATGGATGTCGGGTCTTCAGAAACTGTAAGTGGATCTTCGGGGTTAGTGTTAGGTTTTTTTAAGGGTTTATTGGGTGGGTTTTAAATTTAGATTAGGGTTTGGGCAAGGAAAAGGGAGCTTAGGTTTTTTAGATTAGGTTTTTATTTGGGGGGTTGGTTGTGTGGGTGGTGGGTTTTACTGTTGGGGGCTATTTGTATTTTTATTTACAGGTAAAAGAGCTGATTTCTTTGGGGCAATGCCTTGCAAAAGGCCCTTTTAAGGGCCATTGGTAGTTTATTGTAGGCTATGAGTTTTTTTTTTTTATTTGGGGGGGGGCTTTTTTATTTTCATAGGGCTATTAGATTAGGTGTAATTAGTTTAAATATTTGATAATTTATTTTTTATTTTGTGTAACTTAGTGTTTATTTTTTTTTTTGCAACTTAGTGTTTGTTATTTTGTGTAACTTAGTTGTTAGTTTTTTGTAACTTTGTAATTTTTTTTTTTTTTTATAATTTTTATCGAGGCAATGATTTGGCATATAAACATACAATTGCAGCAGTATACAATAGAAATCTAAATTTGCTTATGACAGGTAATAATGTTAAGGTTAGAGATTGATAGACATTACACGTGATCTCAGTTATACTAGGCAAAGCAAAAAAACATATACACCTGCTGCAAAAAGTACAAAACTAGGTAAAACAACCGTTCAAGTAAGTGCCAACAAAAGTTTTGAACCTTCTTATTTATCTAAGAGGCCACTCTTGGACCTCATAACAAAAAATATTAGACAGCTATAGCAGAAGGTTACCACAAAGGTAAGAGGCCTCTCTTGGACCTCATCCTGAAAACCTCAGATTTTAATTTTATTACACTGTAGATGTGTCAGATAGGGGAAAAATGGGAATGCTTATCAATGGGGAGTATACACCCTAGGAGTCCAGAATATGAGTGAGCTACATATAGGGATAAGTTTAAAAAATGTGTGGTAAAGTATACCAGATTTACGGTTATGAAGTGATAATTAAAAGACCATTAGAGACTTACTCCTATTCATTGTGAACTATGAGATTTTAAGGAGAATACTGTGGTCATTAAAGTAATTCACTAATCGATAACAAGGGTGACTGGCGGGGACATATGGAGGAGATGCTTTACTTTATATGCTTCCCCTGTTACTAAGCTGAGTAGAGGCTTTATGATAAGTACAATTATGGAGACAACTTTCAAATACATATAGATATAGATATGATCCATCTGCTAGCCTCCAGACCTATATAGGACCTTGCCATCCCAGCCGCAGACAGCGAGACCCAGACCAGGCCAATTAGACGCCATCAGATGCAACTCTGGAAACTGGTGTAAGAAAAAACATTGGCAAAATTGTTGTTCCAAGGAAAAGAGAGTAAATATATTTGACCTGCAAACATATGTAGAAGGGGGTTACATCCTGCATCTGGTTATATTCATACCAAATATCCCCAATAGACTACCCTATTTTTCCCTCTAAATCCCAATCCATCAGACGCCATGCAAATACCTATAAATAAGTTATCCCAGCATGGGTATACTGCTATACTTGACCCGCAGAGAGCGCATTGAATACACACTCACCGTCTGCTACCCCATCCAGGGTGACATGATGAGACAATCATCTCCTACTTATTACTCTAAATACTATGAAAGGGCTTAAACTGGTGGGCACTTCATCTTTATAAGAGTTATGAGCATCAAGGTATAGGTAATTGAACTATGAGCTATACGGCAAAAACGTTATAAATATGTTTGCTTTTTGTTGCCCTTCTCTTTCTATCTTGTAACTATATAGTAAACAAGCAACATACAATACAGTAACCGCTAAATATTTGCATATAAGAAAAATGTCTACAGCAGTTTGAAATAACAGCATTGGTAGGGCTCTAAGTAGAGGGTATACTGACAGTGTCAGGGTCATGGGAAACAAATAAAACAAAAAATGCAACCAGGGACTAGTGAAACAAACACAAAATCCTACGGTATAAAGAGCTTTGAATGTTTTTTGTTTTTTTTGACTGATCAAAAGTTATCAATAGTGTCCCATTAATGACCGCAAAGGACTGACTGTCAATGCGTGTAGATGTCAGCATAGCTTGAACAAATAATATTAGTGAGTCCAGGTCCTACTGAGTTCACACTACAGGAGCAAAAAATCTGTGTGGCTTTAGGTGGATACGTTCAAAGGGAGTTATGAGGAGTTTACCACCCATCTCCATGCCCCTCAAGGATGTAGCACTCTAACCTATGCCGGCTCTCAGTGCACCAAAGCAGTACCTGGGGTGAGTGGAACCACAAGGGGGGTCCAAGGAAGCTGGTCTGGATCGCTGAAAATGGATTCTCGGGGTAAGCCGCAGAGAGCTAGAGAGCCCTAGCAGTCTGTACTCGAGGTAATGCAGGACCTCCGTGGTTTTGGTGTTCCCATTAGGCGGTCGCCCAACCTCTTTTGTTTCCAACTTCACCGCCTGTAGAATCGTGACGGTCGCAGACACGGAGCTATGCCCCCGCGTCTCCAGCACATCCCGATGACCATCAGCAGGATGTAAGATGTCGGGAAGCTGGGTTGCGGTGTAAGCGTTAATCCCCGCCTGCATAGAGTGTATAGAAGTATTCAGAGCAGGCCCTCTCTCTAGGTGGCATAGGGCTGTAAGTGGAGGCTCCTTCTGCTGTGTTACTAAGAGGTTCCCCTCCATTGTAGGCACTGGTCTAGGCGACAGCTCCTTCACTCCGTCCTCGTTGCACTGTGGGGCTGTGTCTCCATCTTTGCTCCATGCTGCACTGATTGCTCTCGCAAGTCGAGCAAAATGGTCATCCAAGATATTGGTGATTAGCTCCAGTGTAATAGATTTCTCGGACTCCATCCGGTGTGTTTGACAAGTCGATCCCCGCTATTAGTAGGCAATATCTGTACTACTCTGAGTACTACTTAACGACAGAGGCCCAGAGGCACTCCGCCGGGGGGTTAGTTAGGAGGCCGCAACCTCAGAAAGTCTCCAGTAAATTGTAGCTGCTTTTGCTCAGGAAAATATTTAGGTTTGATAAAAGGGCTCATTCTGCTGAGTTTCATATGCTGTTTACATCCAAGCGACGATGTATATAAAAGGTGATTTTAGCCAGATTAATACCGAAGCCATTAGCAGCTAACAATTAAGCAGCCTGTCATGACCGCCACCCGGAAGTTCCCCCGTAACTTTGTAATTTTTAATAGTAGATTTAAATTATTTGATTAGGGTTAGGTGTTTAAATATGTAATATAGTTAATTTAATTTGTAGTTTAATGTAATTTTAGTACAACAGTTAGGGTAGGTTAATGAATAGTTTAATATAGTTTAATGTAATTTAATGTAATTTTAGTATAACAGTTAGGGTAGGTTAATTCATAGTTTAATATAGTTTATTTTAATTCTAAAGGTAAGTTTTAATTTATTATAAAATAGGGATGAGTTAATATTTAATGTAAAGTTAAGGGGTTGTTAGGTTTAGGGGTTAATAGATTAATTTAGTTTATGGCGATGTGGGGGGCTGGCAGTTTAGGGGTTAATAGGTTTAGTAAGTGGTAGTGATGTGGGAGGCCAGGGGTTTAGGGGTTAATAACTTTATTTAGTTGCAGTGGGCTCCGGGAGCGGAGGGATAGGGGTTAAAACATTTAGTTAGTTGCGGCGGTGTCGTGGAGCAGCAGAATAGGGGTTAATAACTTTATTAGAGTTGCGTTGGGCTCCGGGAGCGGTGGGATAGGGGTTAATAAATTAATTTAGTTGCGACGGGGTCCGGGAGCGGCGGAATAGGGGTTAAACATTTTAGTATAGTGGTGGTGTTTAGTGACAGGGTATAAATAAAGCTGTGAAAAAGCCGTATAGCAGCAAGATCAATGACTGTTTAGTTAACAACAGTCCGCTGGTCATCCCCCCTACTTGGTGCGCGGCTTTTGACAGCTTTTTATATAAATATGGAAAGCGTATTCAGGTCCGCGGCCGCGATGTTAGGCGATGTGAGGCGAGCGTATTGGTGCAGTAGAATGCAAGAAAGTTGACGGCTTGATAAGTAGGCCTCTTTGTGTGTACACGAATACCTATATCCATATTCTTATTTTTTAAACCGTATATGTGAAGGATTTTCTTATTTTTATTCAATTTCCATTTTGCATGTAAATTTTGTCTTGAGTTTCAATTAGCATTTTCAAAAGGTACCTTTTATTTTTTCTGCTCAGTTTTATATGCATAATACCTGTCTGTTTAAATATAATCTAGGAGTTAAACTTAGCTGCCATTCCAACTGAACTCCAATTAAAGATTATACTTAGACATTTTTAGGCAATGCTTTAGCTTTGTATCAAACTGTTACAAATTTAAAGCAACATCAACCCTTTGTTTAGTACAACATTAATTCTCAATATTTCTTTTGTCCAACACTCAGCCACACAACTTTAATATAGGGCAATAAGTTAGTCTGTCTAGCTGAATTGTCTGGCTAGCTGAATATTGCAGTATACTCAAGCCTAAAAATTATATTAATATTTAAAAAAAAAAAAAAAAAAAAAAAGGTTTTCTTTTTTTAGAAATCTAAACCTAGTTGCACAGCATGGACCCTATTGAGGTTTCAAACCATATTACTACACTGAACCAAAAGGTAGATATCCTGGCCCAAGGATTAAATGAGCTTCAGAAAGAGAATGGCATATTAAAGGGGTTATTGAATGACTTAGTTTCAGCACGAAATTAAGAGACACCTGAACCTCTAGTAAATCCTCCAATGATTTTTTCAGGAAATAGATCCGATTTTAGGGAATTTAGAACCTCTTGCATGATGTATTTTGCCATGAAGCCCAGAACTTACACAAATGATAGATTTAAAGTTTGCACAATTATATCTTTCTTAAAAGGTGAGCCCAGAGTATGGGCCAACAGGTATTATGAAACTAACCTTGCCATCTTTAACTCTGTAGACGACTTCTTCACATCAATGGCAACATTGTATGATGATGTAAATTAACAACTAACTGCAGACACAAATCTCAGATCCCTTAGACAAGGGAAAAGGAAATTGGAGGAGTACATCTCCGAATTCCAAACTTGGGCTACAGGTTCTGGCTGGAACACATTGAGTCTATAAAATCAATTTCATATAGGTTTATCAGAATACTTAAAAGATGAACTATCCCGAATAGAGATCTCAGAAATGTTAGAAGCTCTAATCAAAATCAACATATCAAAACATAAGCAATGATTGATTCTGGGGCTTTTGGGTATTTCATGGATGAAAATGTTGCTAATGTAAATAAAATACCATGTGTGTTAAAGCATACTCCTTTGCCAATTAGAGTTATTTATGCCTTTTTTATTCACAATGGTCCTATTGCACATAACACAGTTCCATTACTTGTATAGTCACACTCAGGACATAAGGAATACATAACCTTTGATATAATTCCCTCATGTATTCACACTATTCTAGGTTATCCTTGGCTAATACTACATAACCCTCACATTGATTGGACATTAAACCAAAATAACCTATCCATCTGACTACTGTTTAACCACATGTTTTTCATATACTATAGAGCTTTAAATAATATTTCTGTTAAAAATAGGTACCCATTGCCATTAATAACCAAATTATTTGAGAGACTGTCTAATGCTAAAATTTTTACTAAACTTGATCTGAAGGGGGCATATAACCTGATAAGAATCCGTGAAGGTGATGAATGGAAAACTGCCTTTAGAACCAGATAAGGATTATTCGAATATTTGGTCATTCCTTTTGGCTTGTGTAATGCCCCAGCTACATTTCAGGCATTTTTAAACAACATTTTTCGTGATCTTATAGATATATATGTAATAGTATATTTAGATGACATTCTGATACATTCCCCTAACATCCAAACACATATAAAACATGTAAGATGGGTCCTATCTAGACTTAGGGATCAGCGTTTTGTTGCTAAATTAGAAAAATGTCAGTTCCACAAGACCTCCATTAAATTCTTAGGATATATCTTAACACCTGAAGGAATAATGATGGATCCTGAAAAGGTCACATCCATCACTAACTGGCCTCGACCCACCACACAAAGGGCTCTGCAGAGATTTTTAAGATTCGCCAATTTTTACAGAAGGTTTATATACAAGTATTCAGCTCCTGGAGGGAGTGAAACGCGTAGAAGTACAAGACTGTATACCTGACTCCACTATTTCTTGAGCCGCTTGGACCAACCCGGGTTGATCTTTACTGTAGGATACCAAAGACAAGTGTTATCGGAACCTGCGTGCAAATAGCACTAAGGGCAGGTGAATTTCATCTCTAATATACACATTTCCACTGACCGGTACTTAAGAAGTACAAAATATTGGATACAAGAAGAAACATTGTACACTAACGATCCGCCAAGCAGTGATTGGCAGGTGCAAGTCGAGCCCCCATACATCGGGTGTGACGTCAGACGCCAACAACACGAGGATACTGCCAGAAGAACTGAGCCACAGAACGCATAGGATACCCTGTTGTTGCTCACACACACGATAAGGTACAAATTTGTATGGGAGTTATAAACTGTAATTTGAGGCTAATATCAGTATATGATTACTGGACTTTCTTTTGGTTCATACATATGGACATGAAAAGTATCTTTGAAAGTACGTTGTGATACAAATACAGCCTAAGGATTGACCTATTCTGATATAGAGACATAATTTCATAAGATTCTCCTTTTTATGCACAGCCCTATCTCAAGCTCCATCTTACACACAAAAAGTTTATCAAGCTGCTATGTGTTATTTTAAATTGTTGTTTTAATAGATGTTAATTTGCAATTCTATGAACTCTGAATAATTCATGAGAGATTTTAGAAATTGCTCAGTCACACACCAATAGATCTCCTGTGACCAAAAATATTAATAAGCAGCAAACTAATATTTCTCATGAAGTACCAATGAGTATCACTTTTATGTTTAACTAATTGTGCTAGAGACGTCTCTAAATTTTAAATTTTAAATATTATTGTTATCAAATAAATTATCCTACTTTTGACAGAAGTTTTTTTGATTTATTATACACCTAATCACTAGATATTTATCACGGATATTTATCACAGATATTGTAAATAATAATTATTTCACACAAGTATCTTCAGCTAATAGCGCCCTTACAAAATCTTCTTTTACGGCATACAATTATTCAAGTTTGGTAAAACCTCTAACCATTTTCGCAGGAAGTCATAAAAAATGTCTCTGAACATCAGATGCTGAAGCAGCATTTTTATTGTTAAAATCCAGATTTATATCAGCAACGATATTACAACTTCCCGATCATTCTAAACATTTTGTACTTGAGGTAGATGCCTCCGATACAGGATTGGGTGCAATACTGTCTCAACAAGAGAAACCCAAGTCAGTTTTACACCCCGTGGCCTTCTACTCCAGGACATTGACACCTGCTGAAGTTAATTATACCGTAGGGGACAAGGAATTGTTGGCCATAAAATCTGCCCTCGAGACCTGGCGCCATCTCCTAGAAGGAACAAATCTACCTTTTACCATATATACCGACCATAAAAACCTTGAATACCTTCAGAAAAATAAGACTTTGTCTGCAAGACAGGTAAGGAGGTCACTCTTTTTTGATCGATTCGATTTTGTAATCACATACAGGCCAGTCCACAGAAACATCAAAGCGGATTCCTTATCACACCTCTCTGAATCATGAACTGAAGAACCTAACTTTAGACCTATAATACCTGCTGAATAGATAATCGCTCTGACAACTACTCCTGAGGGACAATTTTTAAAGGCATTACAAGTCAACCATACTATACCACATTCGGAAGTAATTCAAGAGCCTTCAGGATTGTATTTCCACAACGGTAAATTATATATACCCCCATCTCTACGAATGTCCATTCTAAGACAAACCCATGATGCGCAAACAGCGGGACATCTTGGTATCCAAAAAACAATAGAGTTGATTGCAAGATCATATTGGTGGCCTAACTATAAAACAACCTTTTACGAATATGTTCACTCCTGTGAATCATGTGCTAGAACAAAAACAGAACGTCTTAAGCCAGCAGGATTACTAAGCCGATACTTGACAAACCTTGGTCAACTGTGGCTCTCGATTTTATTGTTGAATTGCCTATATCCCATTCTCATAACACAATAATCTTACAAAAATGGCACATTTTATACCTCTTAAAGGGTTACCTACTGCATCACAGACTGCAGAAATTTATATTAATCACATTATGAAGTTACATGGATTGCCCATTACAATGATCAGCGACAGTGTAAGGGATCCTGTATCTTTAACTGCCTACAAATCTTATTGGTTACTCCCCCTTTAAATTGCCTAAGCAACTAAGCAGCATTGCTTAGTTATTCTAATTGTTCCCACTGTGAACACCTGAGAACCAAGCCACACTTCCTAACACATGAGAAGGATCTCATCTCTACCACGGACATTTCACTATTTACAGCTGGATAATTTAAACCGGACTCAACTAAATTTTGACACTCATTCCAACACTACAAAGTGTAGTTCAAATATCTGGCATTTACTGCTCATTTTCAAAGGTAAAACATCTACAAGTTGTTAAAAGCTGTTTACCTTCTAATCCTTTCGTTTTCAGTCTGGACTACATTTCCCAGAAGCCTCTACCACATGATTGCAGTTACTTCCGGTTTGACGATCTGCAGCAGCTCAAGCTGATCTCTCTCACTTACAGACAGGAATGGATTCCTAACTCCCAGTTCACTGAATTAAGGTACTTGAACTGTAAGAGCTTCATTAACTTTACACTACAAAACCCCATCAAGATTAATCAGTTATCCTGTACAAATTCTAATATATATAAGAGGGAATAGTTAATCTGAACTAGTTATTCAACCTTGATTCTTTTCTCTATTATAACATACTTGTATTAACTCTTGATTGTCCAGCTTCTCTATAACCAGATACGTTCTATTGGGTTATTTAATTCAAAATCATTCTATATTATACTCACCACTAAATCTGTGATTACTTTATTATATTGAGTAATTGAATTCTGTGGTGGAACAAAACTATTTTTCTTTATATACTGTTGTGGTTTCCTTAAAGAGATATTGCATAATACTCCTGTTTATTTACAAAGCTGACTACTTAATAAAGTTTCTCCTTTAATATCTGTAAATTGAGTTCCTTAAAGGTCCAGCCTTACATAATAACTAAGCCTTTAAAAAAAAAATGGAACCAACAGATATACCCCAAATTGTGTATAATCTTTCACAGAAAGTGGATCAGTTAACACAAGCTGTCCACGACGTTCAGATTGAAAATCAATCCCTAAGATCTATAATAAGGGATTCTATATCACTCAGATCGCCATCACATGACACCAGCCCTGAGCCACAAGTTATGTTACCAGAACCATTCACAGGTAACCGAAAACTTTATCGGCAATTTAAAAACTCCTGCAATCTTCTCTTCCAATTAAAACCTAGAACCTACCCAACAGAGAGGGTAAAAGTTTTAAGTGTTATATCCTTTCTAAAAGGTGAACCCCGTTCATGGGCAGATAATTTATGCGAATCTGAGGATCCCCTCCTGGGGTCACTTGATGAATTTTTTGAAGCCCTTGATGATTTGTATCAAGACAAGGACGTACAACTCACAGCTGAATCCTCAATGAGAAGTTTGAAGCAAGGCAAAAGGCCTGTTGAGGATTACGTGGCTGATTTCAAGTTGTACGCATCCGATTCTCAATGGAGCCAAGTAGCTCTCCGAAACCAATTCAGACTTGGATTGGCTGACAGTTTAAAGGATGAGCTTGCCAGAGTAGAACTACCGAAAACCCTGGATGCCTTAATGAGAACAGCCACCCTACTAGACCGCAGATTGCGTGAAAGGCGTGCCGAACGGTACAGTACCGATTCCCGTCCTAAGCTTTATTCTACCCATGAGGCCACTCCATCCATAAAACCTACTGAACAACCTATGGAGATTGGAATAGCTCGCGGTCCATTAACACCAGAGGAAAGACTCCGTAGACGAGTAAAATCCTTATGTATGTATTGTGCAAATCCTTTGCACACTGTACAGGACTGCCCTATACTTCTAAAGAACAAAATAAGTAAGTTTGGTTTTTCTTGTACATCAATGCCTATAACAAACAATCCCACTTTTCTCATTTTACCTCTTTTCCTACAGTGGGACCAAAAGCAACTGACGGTTGATGGAATAATAGACTCCGGAGCCTACGGCAATTTTGTTGATTTACAAATTGTTAAAATTAATAAAATACCCCTTATTCGTAAAAGCAAACCAATTTGTGTCCGTGTGATTGATGGTTCACCCATAACAACTGGTCCCATAACTCATCACACCATACCAATATGCATGTCAGTTCTAGGTCATACTGAATTGTTATCTTTTGATGTCTTACCTTCACCAAACTACAAAATTGTTCTGGGCATTAATTGGTTACAGTTACATAACCCACATATTCAATGGTTACCCTTTAAAATTGATTTTAACTCACAGTACTGTTCAGAATACTGTTCTAACAATAAATTGGTTTTACATTCAGATCCATTAGAGACAAAATTAACATTGGAAACCTTACCCCCTGAATATTCTGACTTTCTAGATGTTTTTAGCAAAACTGAAGCCGAGAATCTTCCTCCCCACAGACCGTATGACTGTCCAATTGATCTACAACCTGGGGCAGCAATTCCTTTTGGTCACTTGTACCCACTAAGCCAGCCTGAACTCGGACATCTTAAGTCATATCTAGAAGAGAACCTTAGAAAAGGATTCATCAGACCATCAACCTCCCCTGCAGGAGCCGGCATATTTTTCGTCCGAAATAAAGATTCCACTATCAGACCCATCATAGATTACAGACAACTTAATAAGGTTACAATTAAAAACCGTTATCCTCTACCGCTGATACCGGAGCTCATCGAGAGGTTATCCGAAGCCAAAATTTACACCAAATTGGACTTACGCGGTGCGTATAACCTCATCAGAATCAAAGAGGGTCATGAGTGGCTCACTGCATTTAGAACCAGGTACGGGTTATACGAGTACCTGGTTATGTCTTTTGGATTGTGCAATGCACCTGCCACATTTCAGCACTTTATAAATGAAGTATTCCACGACTTACTAGACACTACCGTTGTTATTTATCTTGATGACATTTTAATTTATTCCCAGTCTTATGATGATCACATCAGACATGTAAAAGAGGTTCTCCTGAGGTTGCGCAAGCATAAACTCTACGCCAAACCAGAAAAATGTCTATTTCACACTGACAGAGTAACTTTCCTTGGTTACGAGATATCACCTACCGGTATTGAAATGCAAAAAGAAAAAGTGGAAGCAGTTTCCACATGGGAGACACCAAAAACCAGAAAAGACCTTCAAAGATTCCTTGGTTTTTCGAATTATTACAGCAAATTCATAAAAAACTTCTCCAGGATTGCAAGACCATTAACAAGATTAACCAGTGTTTCAATTCCTTTCCATTGGACAACAGAGGCAGAAACCGCTTTTTGTAAGCTAAAAACTCTCTTCACTACCGCTCCTATATTGAAATATCCAAACCCTTCCCACTGCTACATATTAGAGGTCGATTCCTCAGATTTTGCGATTGGAGCTGTTTTGTCTCAACAAGAAAATCCTAACAGTCCCATTCATCCTATCTCAT
This sequence comes from Bombina bombina, assembly GCF_027579735.1. Taxonomy (NCBI): domain Eukaryota; kingdom Metazoa; phylum Chordata; class Amphibia; order Anura; family Bombinatoridae; genus Bombina; species Bombina bombina. The sequence continues at coordinate 327,190,755 of NC_069506.1, read as the reverse complement.
TTTATTCAAAAGTAATGTCACCAGCTGAAAGAAACTATCCAATCGGAGAGAAAGAACTTTTAGCGATCAAACAATCATTAGAATACTGGAGACATCTTTTAGAAGGCACAACTTATCCAATTAAACTTTACACTGATCATAAGAATGTACAATTCCTACAAAACAACAAAACACTATCCTCTAGACAAGTCCGTTGGAGCCTTTATTTTTCTCGTTTTTCCTTTAATATTATCTACAGACCCGCTAACAAAAATGGGAAGGCTGATGCTCTCTCCAGATTGCCCGAAAAACCTGACAGACTTGATATACCATCAGATATCATACCCAAAGACCGATTCATTGGCCTCACCAATACATTACTTTCTGAGATAAAAAAACATACCAGAGAAGACACAACTCAAGTTCATCCTGATCTCAAGATGAGTTCAGGAATTTATTATCATGAAGGAAAAATGTACATACCTACTACATTGAGATCAACACTTCTACAGATGTACCACGATTCACCCCTTTCAGGACACCCTGGTACCCAACGTACCTTAGAACTACTCAAAAGGACTTTTTGGTGGCCGAAGATGAGAGATACTGTACATCAATATATCCAAACTTGTATGACATGTTGCGTTTCCAAACCCGAAAGAAAACCCCCATACGGTCTACTCATGTCCTTACCAATACCCACAAAACCGTGGCAACACTTATCGATGGATTTCATCGTAGATTTACCTCCATCTAAGAATCAGACCACTATATTCGTTATTGTGGACATTTTCACAAAGATGGCTCATTTTCTACCGTTTCACAAGCTTCCTACCTCATCTGAAACAGCCAAATTATTCCTTAATAACATAGTTAAACTTCATGGTATTCCATCCATCCTCACAACAGACCGAGGAACCCAATTTACCTCTCAATTTTGGTCAAAATTGTGTGAACTTACTCAGATTGACCATAGATTCACCACCTCATTCCACCCACAAACTAATGGCCAGGCAGAGCGAGTTAACCAGTGGTTAGAGCAATACATACGCTGTTTCTGTTCCTATCATCAAAACGACTGGTTAGACTTCTTATCTATGGCAGAATTCGCATATAACAATTCTGTCAATGCTTCTACAAAGGTCTCTCCATTCTATGCCAATCATGGGTATCATCCGAATTTCCTATTGGATTCTACTGATGATCTCAATTTTCCCCTCGTTGATGATCTGCACAATTCTCTAATTGACAACTTTAACTTCCTCCATGAGAACATCAAACAAGCACAATCTGTACAAAAGAAACATTATGATCTACGTAGGAGGGAACCTCCACTTTACTCCATTGGAGATAAAGTTTGGCTGTCAACAAAGAACTTGAAGCTACAAATTCCAAGCAAAAAATTGGCAAGTCTCTTCCTTGGACCTTTCCGTATCAGTAAGGTTGTAAATCAGAATGCTGTCACTCTTGACCTCCCGGCTAGCCTTCGAATCCACCCTACGTTTCACGTCTCTCTTTTAAAGCCTTATACGGCACAAAGAGTTAAAGATGTTCTCCTTCCACCTCCCTCAATTCTACCTGATCCCAATGAGTTTGAGGTTCAAAGCATTCTAGATTCACGATTACGTCATGGGTCCTTACAGTACCTGGTTCGCTGGAAGAATTTTTCATCGGATGATGACTCTTGGGAACCGGCTGCAAATATCAATGCCCCCCGTCTGATTTCTGTCTTCCATCGCCGGCACCCGGATAGACCTCGTCCTGTAGCTGTGGAACAGCTCCCTTGAAGGGGGGGTACTGTAAGGGATCCTGTATCTTTAACTGCCTACAAATCTTATTGGTTACTCCCCCTTTAAATTGCCTAAGCAACTAAGCAGCATTGCTTAGTTATTCTAATTGTTCCCACTGTGAACACCTGAGAACCAAGCCACACTTCCTAACACATGAGAAGGATCTCATCTCTACCACGGACATTTCACTATTTACAGCTGGATAATTTAATCCGGACTCAACTAAATTTTGACACTCATTCCAACACTACAAAGTGTAGTTCAAATACCTGGCATTTACTGCTCATTTTCAAAGGTAAAACATCTACAAGTTGTTAAAAGCTGTTTACCTTCTAATCCTTTCGTTTTCAGTCTGGACTACATTTCCCAGAAGCCTCTACCACATGATTGCAGTTACTTCCGGTTTGACGATCTGCAGCAGCTCAAGCTGATCTCTCTCACTTACAGACAGGAATGGATTCCTAACTCCCAGTTCACTGAATTAAGGTACTTGAACTGTAAGAGCTTCATTAACTTTACACTACAAAACCCCATCAAGATTAATCAGTTATCCTGTACAAATTCTAATATATATAAGAGGGAATAGTTAATCTGAACTAGTTATTCAACCTTGATTCTTTTCTCTATTATAACATACTTGTATTAACTCTTGATTGTCCAGCTTCTCTATAACCAGATAAGTTCTATTGGGTTATTTAATTCAAAATCATTCTATATTATACTCACCACTAAATCTGTGATTACTTTATTATATTGAGTAATTGAATTCTGTGGTGGAACAAAACTATTTTTCTTTATATACTGTTGTGGTTTCCTTAAAGAGATATTGCATAATACTCCTGTTTATTTACAAAGCTGACTACTTAATAAAGTTTCTCCTTTAATATCTGTAAATTGAGTTACTTAAAGGTCCAGCCTTACAGACAGAGGCACTCAGTTTACCTCAAGATTTTGGAGACAACTATGCAAGTCATTAAAGATTGACTCAAGATTATCAACAGCATACCACACGCAAACAAATGGCCTCACTGAATGAGTGAATCAGATTTTAGAACAGTATATCAGATGTTACATAACCCATTTGCAGGATGATTGGCTCGACTTATTACCATTAGCTGAATTCTCATATAATAATTCTTTGAATACTTCTACTAAGATGAGTCCTATTTTTGCTGCCTATGGATTCCACCCGCGAAGTATCCCAAACTCCTTCCTACAAACGAATTGTCCGGCAGTACACAACTTCACTGAAGCTATACGCATGAATTTAGCTCAACTTAAGGATCACTTAACTGAAGCCAAAATTAAACAAAAATTCTATTACAATAAAAAAACATTGTCAACCGCCAGATTATAAAATTTCAGATCTAATCTGGTTGTCGACAGATCATCTATGACTAAAGGTTCCATCTAAAAACTTGCTTCACAATATGTTGGTCCATTCCCTATTTCCCGAATTGTGAATCCCACGACTGTGACTCTCAAGTTACCTGCTCATTTTTCTGTACATCCGACTTTTCATGTTTCTCTGTTAAAACCTTATATAAAAGATCAAGACCCTAATAGAAAGCAACCCCCAGGACCTCCTATCGATGCGGATGGGCACGAGGAATTTGAGGTAGAACAGATCTTAGATTCTTGCAGGAAATATGGTGGGATTCAGTATCTCATACGTTGGAAGGGCTATGGTCCTGATGACGATTCCTGGATTCCTGCAACTGATCTACATGCTCCTCAGTTGATGAGGGCTTTTCACACCCTTTATCCTTTAAAACCTGCACGTTGAATACTCGGAGAGCATTCATAAGGAGGGGACTCTGTTATGTACCAGGCTTCTCCTTTAAGGTAACCAACTTGGTTGTTTTAGACTCCACCTATCTCATTTTTACCCTATTTAACATAACCATTTGCGCTGATTCCTTGCTTGATTATTTGCTCATTGCCTAAGGGGAAGATTTATTCCTATCAAGCCTGTATGAGTGTTTTTATTTGGGGGTTTGGTTGTGTGGGTGGTGGGTTTTACTGTTGGGGGGGGCGGTGTTTGTATTTTTATTACAGGTAAAAGAGCTGATATCTTTGGGGCAATGCCCCACAAAAGGCCCTATTAAGGTAGTTGTAGGCTATTTTTTTTTATTTTGGGTGAACTTTTTAATTTTGATAGGGTTATTAGATTAGGTGTAATTCTTTTTTATTTTTGATATTTTTTTTTGTTATTTTGTGTAATGTATATTTTTAGGGGGTGTTTATTTTTTTAAAGTAAAAGAGCTGTTTATCTCAGGGCAATGCCCTACAAAAAGCTCTTTTAAGGGCCCTTGGTAGTTTGGGGGGTGGGGGTTGTATAGTGTTAGGGGGTGTTTGTATTCTTTGTAAAGTAAAAGAGCTGGTTATCTCAGGGCAATGCTCTACCAAAGGCCTTTTTAAGGGCCCTTGGTAGTTTATTCTAGAGTAGAATTTTTTATTTTGGGGTGTTTTTTTTTAAGGGTATTAGAATAGCAGCGCTATAGAAAATTTATAAATTTTGTTGCGTTCGTTAATTTTTTTATAGCGCTCAAAACTCATAATCTAGCTGTTATTTTCTGTAATGTTAGATTTTGTTATTTTGTGTAATTTTAGAGTTTGTTATTTTTTGTAATGTTAGGTTTTTGTTTTTTTTCGTGGTGTTAGGATTTTTTAATTTTGTAAATTAGGTTTTTTATTTTAGGTATCTTTTATTTTTTTTAAATAGTAATGTTAGGTTTTTTTTATAGTTTAAGCTTAGTTTTTTTATTTCACAGGAAAGTTTTTATTTTCTTTTAAAGTAGATATATGGTAACTTTAACCAGCATTATTACACCAAACACAGTGTAACTTAATCCTATCCTATAACTAAGTCATTACCGTGTAAGGGGGGTTAGGTTTAGAGGTTAATAGTTTAATTTATTTTGTTGCGATGTGGGGGGGGCGGCGGTTTAGGGGTTAATAGGTTGATTAGGTGTTAGCGATGTGGGCGGATAGTGGATTAGGGGTTAACACTTTAATTTAGGTAGTCACGATATGGGTGGGTGGCAGATTATGGGTTAATATGTTTATTGTAGTATTTGCAATGTGGGGGTGGCGGTTTAGGGGTTAATTGGGTAGTTTATGGGTGTTAGTGTACTTTGTAACATATTTTTTATGAGCATTGTGAAACATTTTTGCTTCGCAAAATCCATAACTACTGGTCTTTAATTGCGGAATGGATCGTTGCAGACGGTAAAAGCTATAATATTTTTAAGCGATAAAGCCATACTGCACAACTTGTAATCTTGGTCATGGTTTTTATTATTCCTAATTAATGTGAATCAAGTTCGTATTCACAATTTTTGTGCATTTTAAATTATTTAACTGATTCCCCATTGTTATTGTAAGGAATAAATTCACCAATATTCTTTCCAGGGTTAATGTTTTTGCTTTAAATACAAATATTAAAAATAAATCAAATGTTGGTCTGATGTTAGTGTTGTTGACAGCACAAAACAGCTGGGATTATAGGGGAAAGTTTTCGAGGCTCATTTTCTGTTTCCATTATCTATAAAATGCACTATATTCTGTTGTAACATAATTATGATACATTTTGATGAAGTAGGTAGGAACATACATAATATAACCAGTCATTATACATTAGTTCAGTCTTCGCAGTAATGAATAAGATATATAAAATAAATATGTACTCTCCCCTTACTTTGTGTAGAACTCAGGACATGTACTCTCCCCTTGCTCTGTGTATAACACAGGACATGTACTCTCCCCTTACTTTGTGTATAACACAGGACATGTGCTCTCCCCTTGCTCTGTGTATAACACAGGACATGTACTCTCCCCTTACTTTGTGTATAACACAGGACATGTACTCTCCACTTGCTCTGTGTATAACACAGGACATGTACTCTCCCCTTACTTTGTGTAGAACACAGGACATGTACTCTCCCCTTACTTTGTATAGAACTCAGGACATGTACTCTCCCCTTACTTTGTGTAGAACTCAGGACATGTACTCTCCCCTTACTCTGTGTATAACACAGGACATGTACTCTCGCCTTACTTTGTGTATAACACGGGACATGTACTCTCCACTTGCTCTGTGTATAACACAGGACATTTACTCTCCCCTTACTTTGTGTAGAACACAGGACATGTACTCTCCCCTTACATTGTGTAGAACTCAGGACATGTACTCTCCACTTACTTTGTGTAGAACTCAGGACATGTACTTTCCCCTTACTTTGTGTAGAACACAGGACATGTACTCTCCCCTTGCTCTGTGTATAACACATGACATGTACTCTCCCCTTACTTTGTGTAGAACTCAGGACATGTACTCTCTCCTTACTCTGTGTATAACATGGGACATGTACTCTCTCCTTGCTCTGTGTATAACATGGGACATGTACTCTCTCCTTGCTCTGTGTAGAACACAGCACATTCACTCTCCCCTTGCTCTGTGTAGAACACAAGCCATGTACTCTCCCCTTACTTTGTGTATAACTCAGGACATGTACTCTCTCCTTGCTCTGTGTATAACACAGGACATGTACTCTCCCCTTACTTTGTGTAGAACACAGAACATGTACTCTCTTTTTACTTTGTGTAGAACACAGGATATGTACTCTCCCCTTACTTTGTGTAAAACACAGGAGATGTACTCTCCCCTTGCTCTGTGTAGAACACAGGACATGTACTCTCTCCTTGCTCTCTGTAGAACACAGGACATGTACTCTCTCCTTGCTCTCTGTAGAACACAGAACATGTACTCTCCCCTTACTTTGTGTAGAACACAGAACATGTACTCTCTTTTTACTTTGTGTAGAACACAGGATATGTACTCTCCCCTTACTTTGTGTAAAACACAGGAGATGTACTCTCCCCTTGCTCTGTGTAGAACACAGGACATGTACTCTCCCCTTACTTTGTGTAGAACACAGGGCATGTGCTCTCCCCTTACTTTGTGTAGAACACAGAACATGTACTCTCTCCTTGCTCAGTGTAGAACACAGGACATGTACTCTCTCCTTGCTCTGCGTATAACACAGGGCATGTACTCTCCCCTTGCTCTGTGTAGAACACAGGATATGTACTCTCCCCTTGCTCTGTGTAGAACACAGGATATGTACTCTCCCCTTGCTATGTGTATAACACAGGACATGTACTCTCTCCTTGCTCTGTGTAGAACACAGGACATGGGCTCTCTCCTTGCTCTGTGTAGAACACAGGATATGTACTCTCCACTTGCTCTGTGTAGAACACAGGACATATACTCTCTCCTTGCTCTGTGTATAACGCGGGACATGTACTCTCTACTTGCTCTGTGTATAACACAGGGCATGTACTCTCCCCTTGCTCTGTGTAGAAAGCAGGACATGTACTCTCCCCTTGCTCTGTGTATAACACAGGGCGTGTACTCTCCCCTTGCTCTATGTAGAACACTGGATATATACTCTCCCCTTGCTCTGTGTATAACACAGGACATGTACTCTATCTTGCTCTGTGTAGAACATATGACATGTACTCTCCCCTTGCTCTGTGTAAAACACAGGGCATGTACTCTTTCCTTGCTCTGTGTAGAACACAGGACATGTACTCTCCCCTTGCTATGTGTAGAACACAGGACATATACTCTCTCCTTGCTCTGTGTATAACACGGTACATGTACTCTCTACTTGTTCTGTGTAAAACACTGGGCATGTACTTTCCCCTTGCTCTGTGTAGAACACAGGACATGTACTCTCTCCTTGCTCTGAGTATAACACAGGGCATGTACTCACCCTTTGCTATGTGTAGAACACAAGGTATGTACTCTCTCCTTGCTCCGTATATTGCAGATGGTATGTACTCTCTCCTTGCTCTGTGTATAACAAAGGAAATGTAATCTCTCCTTGCTCTGTGTAGAACACAGGACATGTACTCTCTCCTTGCTCTGTATATAGAAGATGATATGTACTCTCTCCTTGCTCTGTGTAGAACACAGGACATGTACTCTCTCCTTGCTCTGCGTATAACACAGGGCATGTACTCTCCCCTTGCTCTGTGTAGAACACAGGATATGTACTCTCCCCTTGCTCTGTGTAGAACACAGGATATGTACTCTCCCCTTGCTCTGTGTATAACACAGGACATGAACTCTCTCCTTGCTCTGTGTAGAACACAGGACATGGGCTCTCTCCTTGCTCTGTGTAGAACACAGGATATGTACTCTCCCCTTGCTCTGTGTAGAACACAGGACATATACTCTCTCCTTGCTCTGTGTATAACGCGGGACATGTACTCTCTCCTTGTTCTGTGTATAACACAGGGCATGTACTCTCCCCTTGCTCTGTGTAGAAAGCAGGACATATACTCTCCCCTTGCTCTGTGTATAACACAGGGCATGTACTCTCCCCTTGCTCTATGTAGAACACTGGATATATACTCTCCCCTTGCTCTGTGTATAACACAGGACATGTACTCTATCTTGCTCTGTGTAGAACATATGACATGTACTCTCCCCTTGCTCTGTGTAAAACACAGGGCATGTACTCTTTCCTTGCTCTGTGTAGAACACAGGACATGTACTCTCCCCTTGCTATGTGTAGAACACAGGACATATACTCTCTCCTTGCTCTGTGTATAACACGGTACATGTACTCTCTACTTGCTCTGTGTAAAACACTGGGCATGTACTTTCCCCTTGCTCTGTGTAGAACACAGGACATGTACACTCCCCTTGCCCTGTGTAGAACACAGGACATGTACTCTCTCCTTGCTCTGAGTATAACACAGGGCATGTACTCACCCTTTGCTATGTGTAGAACACAAGGTATATACTCTCTCCTTGCTCCGTATATTGCAGATGATATGTACTCTCTCCTTGCTCTGTGTATAACAAAGGACATGTAATCTCTCCTTGCTCTGTGTAGAACACAGGACATGTACTCTCTCCTTGCTCTGTATATAGAAGATGATATGTACTCTCTCCTTGCTCTGTGTAGAACACAGGACATGTACTCTCTCCTTGCTCTGTGTAGAACACAGATCATTTACTCTCTCCTTGCTCTGTATATTGCAGATAAAATGTACTCTCTCCTTACTCTCTGTAGAACACAGGACATGTACTCTCTCCTTGCTCTGTGTAGAACATAGAACATGTACTCTCTTCTTGCTCTGTGTAGAACACAGGACATGTACTCTCCCCTTACTTTGTGTAGAACACAGGGCATGTACTCTCCCCTTACTTCGTGTAAAACACAGAACATGTACTCTCTCCTCGCTAAGTGTAGAACACAGGACATGTACTCTCTCCTTGCTCTGTGTATAACACAGGGCATGTACTCTCCCCTTGCTCTGTGTAGAACACAGGATATGTACACTCCCCTTGCTCTGTGTAGAACACAGGACATGTACTCTCCCCTTGCTCTGTGTATACCTCAGGACATGTACTCTCTCCTTGCTCTGTGTAGAACACAGGACATGGTTTCTCTCCTTGCTCTGTGTAGAACACAGGGCATGTACTCTCTCCTTACTCTGTGTAGAACACAGGACATATACTCTCTCCTTGCTCTGTGTATAACACGGGACATGTACTCTCTTCTTGCTCTGTGTATAACACAGGGCATGTACTCTCCCCTTGCTCTGTGTAAAAAACAGGACATGTACTCTCCCCTTGCTCTGTGTATAACACAGGGTATGTACTCTCCCCTTGCTCTATATAGAACACTGGATATGTACTCTCCCCTTCCTCTGTGTATAACACAGGACATGTACTCTCTGCTTGCTCTGTGTAGAACACATGACATGTACTCTCCCCTTGCTCTGTGTAGAACACAGGACATGTACTCTTTCCTTGCTCTGTGTAGAACACAGGACATGTACTCTCCCCTTGCTATGTGTAGAACACAGGACATGTACTCTCTCCTTGCTCTGTGTATAACATGGTACATGTACTCTCTCCTTGCTCTGTATAAAACACTTGCATGTACTCTCCCCTTGCTCTGTGTAGAACACAGGACATGTACACTAACCTTGCCCTGTGTAGAACACAGGACATGTACTCTCTCCTTGCTCTGTGTATAACAAAGGACATGTAATCTCTCCTTGCTCTGTGAAGAACACAGGACATGTACTCTCTCCTTGCTCTGTATATAGCAGATGATATGTACTCTCTCCTTGCTCTGTGTAGAACACAAAACATGTACTCTCTCCTTGCTCTGTGTAGAATACAGATCATTTACTCTCGCCTTGCTCTGTATATTGCAGATAATATGTACTCTCTCCTTGCTCTCTGTGTAGAACACAGGACATGCACTCTCTCCTTGCTCTGTGTAAAACACAGGACATGTACTCTCTCCTTACTCTGTGAAGATAACGGATAAGCACTCTCCCCTTGCTCTGTGTAGAACACAAGACATGTACTTTCTCCTTGCTCTGTGTAGAACACATGACATGTACTCTCCCCTTGCTCTGTGTAGAACACAGGACATGTACTCTCCTCTTGCTCTGTGTAGAGGACATGACATATACTCTTTCCTTGATCTGTGTATAACACACAACATGTACTCTCTCTATGCTCTGTATAGAACACAGGATATGTACTCTCTCTATGCTCTGTATAGAACATAGTACACATACTCTCTCTATGCTCTGTATAGAACACAGGACACATACTCTCTCTATGCACTGTATAGAACACAGGATATGTAATCTCTCTATGCAATTTATAGAACACAGGACATGAACTCTCTCTATGCTCTGTATAGAACAAAAGACACATACTCTCTCTATGTTCTGTATATAATACAGGATATGTACTCTCTCCTTGCTCTGTGTAGAACACAGGATATGTACTCTCTCCTTGCTCTGTGTAGAACACAGGACATGTACTCTCTCCTTGCTCTACGTAGACCACAGAACATGTACTCTCTCCTTGCTCTGTGTAGAACACAGGATATGTACTCTCTCCGTGCTCTGTGTAGAACACAGGACATGTGCTCTCTCCTTGCTCTGTGTATAACACAGGACATGTACTCTCTCCTTGCTCTGTGTAAAACACAAAACATGTACTCTCCCCTTGCTCTGTGTAGAACACGGGACGTGCTCTCTCCTTGCTCTGTGTAGAACACAGGACATGTACTCTCTCCTTGCTCTGTGTAGAACACAGAACATGTACTCTCTCCTTGCTCTGTGTAGAACACAGATCATTTACTCTCTCCTTGCTCTGTATATTGCAGATAATATGTACTCTCTCCTTGCTCTCTGTGTAGAACACAGGCCATGTACTCTCTCCTTGCTCTGTGTAGAACACAGGACATGTACTCTCTCCTTACTCTGTGTAGATCACAGGATATGCACTCTCCCCTTGCTCTGTGTAGAACACAGGACATGTACGCTCTCCTTGCTCTGTGTAGAACATAGGACATGTACTCTCCCCTTGCTCTGTGTAGAACACAGGACATGTACTCTCTCCTTGCTCTGTGTAGAACACAGGACATGTACTTTCTCCTTGCTCTGTGTAGAACACATGACATGTACTCTCCCCTTGCTCTGTGTAGAACACAGGACATGTACTCTCCTCTTGCTCTGTGTAGAGGACATGACATATACTCTTTCCTTGATCTGTGTATAACACACAACATGTACTATCTCTATGCTCTGTATAGAACACAGGATATGTACTCTCTCTATGCTCTGTATAGAACACAGGACACATACTCTCTCTATGCACTGTATAGAACACAGGATATGTAATCTCTCTATGCACTGCATAGAACACAGGACATTAACTCTCTCTATGCTCTGTATAGAACAAAAGACACATACTCTCTCATGTTCTGTATATAATACAGGATATGTACTCTCTCCTTGCTCTGTGTAGAACACAGGATATGCACTCTCTCCTTGCTCTGTGTAGAACACAGGATATGTACTCTCTCCTTGCTCTGTGTAGAACACAGGACATGTACTCTCTCCTTGCTCTACGTAGACCACAGAACATGTACTCTCTCCTTGTTCTGTGTAGAACACAGGATATGTACTCTCTCCTTGCTCTGTGTAGAACACAGGACATGTACTCTCTCCTTGCTCTACGTAGACCACAGAACATGTACTCTCTCCTTGCTCTGTGTAGAAACGGGACATGTACTCTCTCCTTGCTCTACGTAGACACATACTCTCTCTATGTTCTGTATATAATACAGGATATGTACTCTCTCCTTGCTATGTGTAGAACACAGGACATGTACTCTCTCCTTGCTCTGTGTATAACACAGGACATGTACTCTCTCCTTGTTCTGTGTAGAACACAAAACATGTACTCTCTCCTTGCTCTGTGTAGAACACGGGACGTGCTCTCTCCTTGCTCTGTGTAGAACACAGGACATGTACTCTCTCCTTGCCCTGTGTAGAACACAGGACATGTACTCTCTCCTTGCTCTGTGTATAACAAAGGACATGTAATCTCTCCTTGCTCTGTGAAAAACACAGGACATGTACTCTCTCCTTGCTCTGTATATAGCAGATGATATGTACTCTCTCCTTGCTCTGTGTAGAACACAAAACATGTACTCTCTCCTTGCTCTGTGTAGAACACAGATCATTTACTCTCGCCTTGCTCTGTATATTGCAGATAATATGTACTCTCTCCTTGCTCTCTGTGTAGAACACAGGACATGTACTCTCTCCTTGCTCTGTGTAGAACACAGGACATGTACTCTCTTCTTGCTCTGTGTAAAACACAGGACATGTACTCTCTCCTTACTCTGTGAAGATAACGGATAAGCACTCTCCCCTTGCTCTGTGTAGAACACAGGACATGTAATTTCTCCTTGCTCTGTGTAGAACACATGACATGTACTCTCCTCTTGCTCTGTGTAGAACACAGGACATGTACTCTCCTCTTGCTCTGTGTAGAGGACATGACATATACTCTTTCCTTGATCTGTGTATAACACACAACATGTACTCTCTCTATGCTCTGTATAGAACACAGGATATGTACTCTCTCTATGCTCTGTATAGAACATAGTACACATACTCTCTCTATGCTCTGTATAGAACACAGGACACATACTCTCTCTATGCACTGTATAGAACACAGGATATGTAATCTCTCTATGCAATTTATAGAACACAGGACATGAACTCTCTCTATGCTCTGTATAGAACAAAAGACACATACTCTCTCTATGTTCTGTATATAATACAGGATATGTACTCTCTCCTTGCTCTGTGTAGAACACAGGATATGTACTCTCTCCTTGCTCTGTGTAGAACACAGGACATGTACTCTCTCCTTGCTCTACGTAGACCACAGAACATGTACTCTCTCCTTGCTCTGTGTAGAACATAGGATATGTACTCTCTCCGTGCTCTGTGTAGAACACAGGACATGTGCTCTCTCCTTGCTCTGTGTAGAACACAGGACATGTACTCTCTCCTTGCTCTGTGTAAAACACAAAACATGTACTCTCCCCTTGCTCTGTGTAGAACACGGGACGTGCTCTCTCCTTGCTCTGTGTAGAACACAGGACATGTACTCTCTCCTTGCTCTGTGTAGAACACAGAACATGTACTCTCTCCTTGCTCTGTGTAGAACACAGATCATTTACTCTCTCCTTGCTCTGTATATTGCAGATAATATGTACTCTCTCCTTGCTCTCTGTGTAGAACACAGGACATGTACTCTCTCCTTGCTCTGTGTAGAACACAGGACATGTACTCTCTCCTTACTCTGTGTAGATCACAGGATATGCACTCTCCCCTTGCTCTGTGTATAACACAGGACATGTACGCTCTCCTTGCTCTGTGTATAACATAGGACATGTACTCTCCCCTTGCTCTGTGTAGAACACAGGACATGTACTCTCTCCTTGCTCTGTGTAGAACACAGGACATGTACTTTCTCCTTGCTCTGTGTAGAACACATGACATGTACTCTCCCCTTGCTCTGTGTAGAACACAGAACATGTACTCTCCTCTTGCTCTGTGTAGAGGACATGACATATACTCTTTCCTTGATCTGTGTATAACACACAACATGTACTCTCTCTATGCTCTGTATAGAACACAGGATATGTACTCTCTCTATGCTCTGTATAGAACACAGGACATATACTCTCTCTATGCACTGTATAGAACACAGGATATGTAATCTCTCTATGCACTGCATAGAACACAGGACATTAACTCTCTCTATGCTCTGTATAGAACAAAAGACACATACTCTCTCATGTTCTGTATATAATACAGGATATGTACTCTCTCCTTGCTCTGTGTAGAACACAGGATATGCACTCTCTCCTTGCTCTGTGTAGAACACAGGATATGTACTCTCTCCTTGCTCTGTGTAGAACACAGGACATGTACTCTCTCCTTGCTCTACGTAGACCACAGAACATGTACTCTCTCCTTGCTCTGTGTAGAACACGGGATATGTACTCTCTCCTTGCTCTGTGTAGAACACAGGACATGTACTCTCTCCTTGCTCTACGTAGACCACAGAACATGTACTCTCTCCTTGCTCTACGTAGACACATACTCTCTCTATGTTCTGTATATAATACAGGATATGTACTCTCTCCTTGCTATGTGTAGAACACAGGACATGCACTCTCTCCTTGCTCTGTGTATAACACAGGACATGTACTCTCTCCTTGTTCTGTGTAGAACACAAAACATGTACTCTCTCCTTGCTCTGTGTAGAACACGGGACGTGCTCTCTCCTTGCTCTGTGTAGAACACAGGACATGTACTCTCTCCTTGCTCTGTGTAGAACACAGGACATGTACTCTCTCCTTGCTCTGTGTAGAACACAGGACATGTACTCTCTCCTTGCTCTGTGTAGAAGACATGACATATATTCTTTCCTTTATCTGTGAATAACACACAACATGTACTCTCTCTATTCTCTGTATAGAACACAGAATATGTACTCTCTCTATGCTCTGTATAGAACACAGGACACATACTCTCTATATGCTCTGTATAGAACACAGGACACATACGCTCTCTATGCACTGTATAGAACACAGGATATGTATTCTGTCTATGCACTGTATAGAACACAGGATATGTACTCTCTCTATGCTTTGTATAAAACACAGGACACATACTCTCTATATGCTCTGTATAGAACACAGGACACATACTCTCTATATGCTCTGTATAAAACACAGGACACATACTCTCTATATGCTCTGTATAGAACACAGGACACATACTCTCTATATGCTCTGTATAGAGCACAGGACACATTCTCTATGCACTGTATAGAACACAGGATATGTACTCTCTCTATACACTGTATAGAACACAGGGCATGCACTCTCTCTATGCTCTATATAGAACACAGGACACATAGGCCTCTATTTATGAAAGGTCTTGCAGACCTGATCTGACACTGCGGATAAGGTCCGCAAGACCTCGCTGAATGCGGAGAGCAATACGCTCTCCGTATTCAGCATTGCACCTGCAGCTCACAAGAGCTGCTGGTGCAATGCCGCCGCCTGCAGACTTGCCGCCAATCAGCTGCCAGCAGGGAGGTGTCAATCTTTAGACTGCTGCTTCATAACTGGTGTTTCTGGTGAGTCTGAAGACTTGCCAGAAACACGGGCCATAGATAGGCCCCATACTCTCTATATGTTCTGTATATAATACAGGATATGTACTCTCTCCTTGCTCTGTGTAGAACACAGGACACATACTCTGTCTATGCTTTGTATAAAACACAGGACACATACTCTCTCTATGCACTGTATAGAACACAGGATACTTACTCTCTCTATGCTTTGTATAGAACACAGGACACATACTCTCTCTATGCTCAGTATAGAACACAGGACACATACTCTGTCTATGCTTTGTATAGAACACAGGACACATACTCTCTCTATGTACTGCATAGAACACAGGATATGTACTCTATCTATGCTTTGTATAGAACACAGGACACATACTCTCTTTATGCTCAGTATAGAACACAGGACACATACTCTCTCTATGCTCTGTATAGAATACAGGATATGTACTCACTCCTTGCTCTGTGTAGAACACAGGATATGTACTCTCTCCTTGCTCTGTGTAGAACATAGGGTATGTACTCTCTCCTTGCTCTGTGTAGAACACAGGACATGTCCTCTCTCCTTGCTCTGTGTATAACACAGGACATGTACTCTCTCCTTGCCCTGTGTAAAACACAAAACATGTACTCTCCCCTTGCTCTGTGTAGAACACGGGACGTGCTCTCTCCTTGCTCTGTGTAGAACACAGGACATGTACTCTCTCCTTGCTCTGTGTAGAACACAGAACATGTACTCTCTCCTTGCTCTGTGTAGAACACAGATCATTTACTCTCTCCTTCCTTTTATATTCCAGATAATATGTACTCTCTCCTTGCTCTCTGTGTAGAACACAGGAAATGTACTCTCTCCTTGCTATGTGTAGAACACAGGACATGTACTCTCTCCTTACTCTGTGTAGATCACAGGATATGCACTCTCCCCTTGCTCTGTGTAGAACACAGGACATGTACGCTCTCCTTGCTCTGTGTAGAACATAGGACATGTACTCTCCCCTTGCTCTGTGTAGAACACAGGACATGTACTCTCTCCTTGCTCTGTGTAGAACACAGGACATGTACTTTCTCCTTGCTCTGTGTAGAACACATGACATGTACTCTCCCCTTGCTCTGTGTAGAACACAGGACATGTACTCTCCTCTTGCTCTGTGTAGAGGACATGACATATACTCTTTCCTTGATCTGTGTATAACACACAACATGTACTCTCTCTATGTTCTGTATAGAACACAGGATATGTACTCTCTCTATGCTCTGTATAGAACACAGGACACATACTCTCTCTATGCTCTGTATAGAACACAGGACACATACTCTCTCTATGCACTGTATAGAACACAGGATACGTAATCTCTCTATGCACTGTATAGAACACAGGACATTAACTCTCTCTATGCTCTGTATAGAACAAAAGACACATACTCTCTCATGTTCTGTATATAATACAGGATATGTACTCTCTCCTTGCTCTGTGTAGAACACAGGCTATGCACTCTCTCCTTGCTCTGTGTAGAACACAGGATATGTACTCTCTCCTTGCTCTGTGTAGAACACAGGACATGTACTCTCTCCTTGCTCTACGTAGACCACAGAACATGTACTCTCTCCTTGCTCTGTGTAGAACACGGGATATGTACTCTCTCCTTGCTCTGTGTAGAACACAGGACATGTACTCTCTCCTTGCTCTACGTAGACCACAGAAAATGTACTCTCTCCTTGCTCTCTGTAGAACACGGGACATGTACTCTCTCCTTGCTCTACGTAGACCACAGAACATGTACTCTCTCTATGCTCTGTATAGAACAAAAGACACATACTCTCTCTATGTTCTGTATATAATACAGGATATGTACTCTCTCCTTGCTCTGTGTAGAACACAGGACATGTACTCTCTCCTTGCTCTGTGTATAACACAGGACATGTACTCTCTCCTTGCTATGTGTAAAACACAAAACATGTACTCTCTCCTTGCTCTGTGTAGAACACGTGACATGCTCTCTCCTTGCTCTGTGTAGAACACAGGACATGTACTCTCTCCTTGCTCTGTGTAGAACACAGGACATGTACTCTCTCCTTGCTCTGTGTAGAACACAGGACATGTACTCTCTCCTTGCTCTGTGTAGAAGACATGACATATATTATTTTCTTTATCTGTGTATAACACACAACATGTACTCTCTCTATTCTCTGTATAGAACACAGGATATGTACTCTATGCTCTGTATAGAACACAGGACACATACTCTCTACATGCTCTGTATAGAACACAGGACACATACGCTCTCTATGCACTGTATAGAACACAGGATATGTATTCTGTCTATGCACTGTATAGAACACAGGATATGTACTCTCTCTATGCTCTGTATAAAACACAGGACACCTACTCTCTATATGCTCTGTATAGAACACAGGACACATACTCTGTCTATGCTTTATATAAAACACAGGACACATACTCTCTCTATGCTCAGTATAGAACACAGGACACATACTCTGTCTATGCTTTGTATAGAACACAGAACACAAACTCTCTCTATGCACTGTATAGAACACAGGATATGTACTCTCTCTATGCTTTGTATAGAACACAGGACACATACTCTGTCTATGCTCAGTATAGAACACAGGACAAATACTCTCTCTATGCTTTGTATAGAACACAGGACACAAACTCTCTCTATGCACTGTATAGAACACAGGATATGTACTCTCTCTATGCTTTGTATAGAACACAGGACACATACTCTCTCTATGCTCAGTATAGAACACAGGACACATACTCTCTCTATGCTCTGTATAGAACACAGGACACATACTCTCTCTATGCTCTGTATAGAATACAGGATATGTACTCACTCCTTGCTCTGTGTAGAACACAGGGCATGTACTCTCTCCTTGCTCTGTGTAGAACACAGAACATGTGCTCTCTCCTTGCTCTGTGTAGAACACAGAACATGTACTCTCCCCTTGCTCTGTGTAAAACACAGGACATGTACTCTCCCCTTGCTCTGTGTAAAACACAGGACATGTACTCTCTCCTTGCTCTATGTAGAAAACAGGACATGTACTCTCTCCTTGTTCTTTGTAGACCACAGGACATGTAATCTACCATTGCTCTGTGTTGAACACATGACATGTACTCTCTCTATGTTCTGTATAGAACACAGGTCATATACTCTCTCTTTGCTCTGTATAGAACACAGGATATGTACTCTCTCTATGCTCTGTATAGAACAAAGGATATGTACTCTCTCTATGCTCTGTATAGAACAAAGGATATGTACTCTCTCCTTGCACTGTATAGAACACTTGACACATAATCTCTCTATGCTCTGTATAAAACACAGGATATGTACTCTCTCTATGCTCTGTATAAAACACAGGATATGTACTCTCTCTATGCTTTGTATAAAACAAAGGATATGTACTCTCTCTATGCTCTGTATAAAACACAGGATATGTACTCTCTCTATGCTCCGTATAGAATACAGGATATGTCTCTCTCTATTCACTGTATAAAACACAGGATATGTACTCTCTCTATGCTCTGTATAAAACACAGGATATGTACTCTCTCTATGCTCTGTATAAAACACAGGATATGTACTCTCTCTATGCTCTGTATAAAACACAGGATATGTACTCTCTCTATGCTCTGTATAAAACACAGGATATGTACTCTCTCTATGCTCTGTATAAAACACAGGATATGTACTCTCTCTATGCTCCGTATAGAATACAGGATATGTCTCTCTCTATACTCTGTATAAAACACAGGATATGTACTCTCTCTATGCTCTGTATAAAACACAGGACACATACTCTCTCTATGCTCTGTATAGAATACAGGATATGTCTCTCTCTATGTTCTGTATAAAACACAGGATATGTACTCTCTCTATGCTCTGTATAAAACACAGGATATGTACTCTCTCTATGCTCTGTATAGAATACAGGATATGTACTCTCTCTATGCTCTATATAAAACACAGGATATGTACTCTCTCTATGCTCTGTATAGAATACAGGATATGTACTCTCTCTATGCTCTGTATAAAACACAGGATATGTACTCTCTCTATGCTCGGTATAGAATACAGGATATGTCTCTCTCTATGTTCTGTATAAAACACAGGATATGTACTCTCTCTATGCTCTGTATAAAACACAGGATATGTACTCTCTCTATGCTCTATATAAAACACAGGACACATACTCTCTCTATGCTCTGTATAAAACACAGGATATGTCTCTCTCTATGTTCTGTATAAAACACAGGATATGTACTCTTTCTATGCTCTGTATAAAACACAGGATATGTACTCTCTCTATGCTCTGTATAAAACACAGGATATGTCTCTCTCTATGCTCTGTATAAATCACAGGATATGTACTCTCTCTATGCTCTGTATAAAACACAGGATATGTACTCTCTCTATGCTCTGTATAAAACACAGGATATGTACTCTCTCTATGCTCTGTATAAAACACAGGATATGTACTCTCTCTATGCTTTGTATAAAACACAGGATATGTACTCTCTCTATGCTCTGTATAAAACACAGGATATGTGTTCTCTCTATGCTCTGTATAAAACACAGGATATGTACTCTCTCTATGCTCTGTATAAAACACAGGATATGTACTCTCTCTATGCTCTGTATAAAACACAGGATATGTCTCTCTCTATGCTCTGTATAAAACACAGGATATGTACTCTCTCTATGCTCTGTATAAAACACAGGATATGTACTCTCTCTATGCTCTGTATAAAACACAGGATATGTCTCTCTCTATGCTCTGTATAAAACACAGGATATGTACTCTCTCTATGCTCTGTATAAAACACAGGACACATACTCTCTCTATGCTCTGTATAGAATACAGGATATGTCTCTCTCTATGTTCTGTATAAAACACAGGATATGTACTCTCTCTATGCTCTGTATAAAACACAGGATATGTACTCTCTCTATGCTCTGTATAAAACGCAGGATATGTACTCTCTCTATGCTCTGTATAAAACACAGGATATGTCTCTCTCTATGCTCTGTATAAAACTCAGGATATGTACTCTCTCTATGCTCTGTATAAAACACAGGACACATACTCTCTCTATGCTCTGTATAGAATACAGGATATGTACTCTCTCTATGCTCTGTATAGAATACAGGATATGTACTCTCTCTATGCTCTATATAAAACACAGGATATGTACTCTCTCTATGCTCTGTATAGAATACAGGATATGTACTCTCTCTATGCTCTGTATAAAACACAGGATATGTACTCTCTCTATGCTCGGTATAGAATACAGGATATGTCTCTCTCTATGTTCTATATAAAACACATGATATGTACTCTCTCTATGCTCTGTATAAAACACAGGATATGTACTCTCTCTATGCTCTGTATAAAACACAGGACACATACTCTCTCTATGCTCTGTATAAAAAACAGGATATGTCTCTCTCTATGTTCTGTATAAAACACAGGATATGTACTCTCTCTATGCTCTGTATAAAACACAGGATATGTACTCTCTCTATGCTCTGTATAAAACACAGGATATGTACTCTCTCTATGCTCTGTATAAAACACAGGATATGTACTCTCTCTATGCTCTGTATAAAACACAGGATATGTACTCTCTCTATGCTCTGTATAAAACACAGGATATGTACTCTCTCTATGCTTTGTATAAAACACAGGATATGTACTCTCTCTATGCTCTGTATAAAACACAGGATATGTGTTCTCTCTATGCTCTGTATAAAACACAGGATATGTACTCTCTCTATGCTCTGTATAAAACACAGGATATGTACTCTCTCTATGCTCTGTATAAAACACAGGATATGTCTCTCTCTATGCTCTGTATAAAACACAGGATATGTACTCTCTCTATGCTCTGTATAAAACACAGGACACATACTCTCTCTATGCTTTGTATAGAATACAGGATATGTACTCTCTCTATGCTCTGTATAAAACACAGGACACATACTCTCTCTATGCTCTGTATAGAATACAGTATATGTCTCTCTCTATGTTCTGTATAAAACACAGGATATGTACTCTCTCTATGCTCTGTATAAAACACAGGATATGTACTCTCTCTATGCTCTGTATAAAAAGCAGGATATGTACTCTCTCTATGCTCTGTATAAAACACAGGATATGTCTCTCTCTATGCTCTGTATAAAACACAGGATATGTACTCTCTCTATGCTCTGTATAAAACACAGGATATGTACTCTCTCTATGCTCTGTATAAAACACAGGACACATACTCTCTCTATGCTCTGTATAGAATACAGGATATGTACTCTCTCTATGCTCTGTATAAAACACAGGACACATACTCTCTCTATGCTCTGTATAGAATACAGGATATGTCTCTCTCTATGTTCTGTATAAAACACAGGATATGTACTCTCTCTATGCTCTGTATAAAACACAGGATATGTACTCTCTCTATGCTCTGTATAAAACACAGGATATTTGTTCTCTCTATGCTCTGTATAAAACACAGGATATGTACTCTCTCTATGCTCTGTATAAAACACAGGAGATGTACTCTCTCTATGCTCTGTATAAAACACAGGATATGCACTCTCTCTATGCTCTGTATAAAACACAGGATATGTCTCTCTCTATGCTCTGTATAAAACACAGGATATGTCTCTCTCTATGCTCTGTATAAAACACAGGATATGTACTCTCTCTATGCTCTGTATAAAACACAGGATATGTACTCTCTCTATGCTCTGTATAAAACACAGGATATGTACTCTCTCTATGCTCTGTATAAAACACAGGATATGTCTCTCTCTATGCTCTGTATAAAACACAGGATATTTCTCTCTCTATGCTCTGTATAAAACACAGGATATGTACTCTCTCTATGCTCTGTATAAAACACAGGATATGTACTCTCTCTATGCTCTGTATAAAACACAGGATATGTACTCTCTCTATGCTCTGTATAAAACACAGGATATGTACTCTCTCTATGCTCTGTATAAAACACAGGATATGTACTCTCTCTATGCTCTATATAAAACACAGGATATGTACTCTCTCTATGCTCTGTATAAAACACAGGATATGTACTCTCTCTATGCTCTATATAAAACACAGGATATGTACTCTCTCTATGCTCTGTATAAAACACAGGATATGTCTCTCTCTATGCTCTATATAAAACACAGGATATGTACTCTCTCTATGCTCTGTATAAAACACAGGATATGTCTCTCTCTATGCTCTATATAAAACACAGGATATGTCTCTCTCTATGCTCTGTATAAAACACAGGATATGTACTCTCTCTATGCTCTGTATAAAACAAAGGATATGTACTCTCTCTATGCTCTATATATAACACAGGATATGTACTCTCTCTATGCTCTGTATAAAACACAGGATATGTCTCTCTCTATGCTCTATATAAAACACAGGATATGTACTCTCTCTATGCTCTGTATAGAATACAAGATATGTACTCTCTCTATGCTCTGTATAAAACACAGGATATGTACTCTCTCTATGCTCTGTATAAAACACAGGATATGTACTCTCTCTATGCTCTGTATAGAATACAGGATATGTCTCTCTCTACGCTCTGTATAAAACACAGGATATGCACTCTCTCTATGCTCTGTATAAAACACAGGATATGTACTCTCTCTATGCTCTGTATAAAACACAGGATATGTACTCTCTCTATGCTCTGTATAAAACACAGGATATGTCTCTCTCTATGCTCTGTATAAAACACAGGATATGTACTCTCTCTATGCTCTGTATAAAACACAGGATATGTCTCTCTCTATGCTCTGTATAAAACACAGGATATGTCTCTCTCTATGCTCTGTATAAAACACAGGATATGTACTCTCTCTATGCTCTGTATAAAACACAGGATATGTACTCTCTCTATGCTCTGTATAAAACACAGGATATGTACTCTCTCTATGCTCTGTATAAAACACAGGATATGTGTTCTCTCTATGCTCTGTATAAAACACAGGATATGTACTCTCTCTATGCTCTGTATAAAACACAGGATATGTACTCTCTCTATGCTCTGTATAAAACACAGGATATGTACTCTCTCTATGCTCTGTATAAAACACAGGATATGTACTCTCTCTATGCTCTGTATAAAACACAGGATATGTCTCTCTCTATGCTCTGTATAGAATACAGGATATGTACGCTCTCTATGCTCTGTATAAAACACAGGATATGTACTCTCTCTATGCTCTGTATAAAACACAGGATATGTCTCTCTCTATGCTCTATATAAAACACAGGATATGTACTCTCTCTATGCTCTGTATAAAACACAGGATATGTACTCTCTCTATGCTCTGTATAAAACACAGGATATGTACTCTCTCTATGCTCTGTATAAAACACAGGATATGTCTCTCTCTATGCTCTATATAAAACACAGGATATGTACTCTCTCTATGCTCTGTATAAAACACAGGATATGTACTCTCTCTATGCTCTGTATAAAACACAGGATATGTACTCTCTCTATGCTCTGTATAAAACACAGGATATGTACTCTCTCTATGCTCTGTATAAAACACAGGATATGTACTCTCTCTATGCTCTGTATAGAATACAGGATATGTACTCTCTCTATGCTCTATATACCAATCAGCAAGGACAACCCAGGTTGTTCACCAAAAATGGGCCGGCATCTAAACTTACATTCTTGCATTTCAAATAAAGATACCAAGAGAATGAAGAAAATTTGATAATAGGAGTAAATTAGAAAGTTGCATAAAATTTCATTCTCAATCTGAATCACGAAAGAAAAATTTTGGTTACAGTGTCCCTTTAATGGAATAGAGCTGTTGATCTCATTACACAGTATCAATGTTGTTTATATCAGTAGAAAACTAGCTGCTAGATTACGAGTTCTGCTTTAGCTTTAAAATGCAGCGTTAAGGGGTCCTAACACTGCTTTTTAACTCCCACTGGTATTACAAGTCAGGCAGGAAAGGGTCTACCGCTTACTTTTCTTCCGCGACTTTTCCATACCACAAATCCCCTTATGTCAATTGCGTATCCTATCTTTTTAATGGGATTTGGCTAACGCTGGTATTACAAGTCTTGGAAGAAGTGAGCGGTACAGCCTCTGCCTCCAAGACTCCTACCGCATTTAAAAGTCAGTAGTTAAGAGTTTTATGGGCTAACGCCGGAACATAGAGCTCTTGACTACAGTGCTAAAAAGTACACTAACACCCATAAACTACCTAATAACCCCTAAACCGAGGTCCCCCCACATCGCAAACAAAAAAATAAACATTTTTAACCCCTAATCTGCTGACCGGACATCGCCGCCACCTACATTATACCTATGAACCCCTAATCTGCTGCCCCTAACATCGCCGACACCTACATTATATTTATTAACCCTTAATCTACCCCCCCCCAATGTTGCCGCCACCTACCTATACTTATTAACCCCTAATCTGCCGACCGGACATCGCCGCCACTATAATAAATGTATTAACCCCTAAACCTAAGTCTAACCCTAACCCTAAGTTAAATATAATTTAAATAAATCTAAATAAAATTACTATCATTAAATAAATTAATCCTATTTATAATTAAATACTTACCTATAAAATAAACCCTAATATAGCTACAATATCATTAATAATTACATTGTAGCTATTTTAGGATTTATATTTATTTTACAGGCAACGTTGTATTTATTTTAACTAGGTACAATAGCTATTAAATAGTTAATAACTATTTAATAGCTACCTAGTTAAAATAATTACAAAATTACCTGTAAAATAAATCCTAACCTAAGTTACAAATACACCTAACACTACACTATAAATAAATTAATTAAATAAATTAACTACAATTATCTAAAATAAAATACAATTAAATAAACTAAACTATATTACAAAAAAACAAACACTAAATTTAAAAAAAAAAATATTACAAGAAGTTTAATCTAATTACATCTAATCTAAGCCCCCTAATAAAATAAAAAAGCCCCCCAAAATAATAAAATTCCCTACCCTAAACTAATCAGCTCTTTTACCAGCCCTTAAAAGGGCTTTTTGCAGGGCATTGCCCCAGAGTAATCAGCTCTTTTACCTGTAAAAAAAAGAAATACAATACCCCCCCAACATTACAACCCACACACCCCTACTCTAAAACCCACCCGATCCCCTAGCATTCTATTGGCTCATCCAATCAGCCAATCGGATTGAACGTCAATCCGATTGGCTGATTGGATCAACCAATCGGATTTCGAGGGACTCCTATCAGCCAATCGGAATTCGAGGGACTCCATCTTGGATGACGTCATTTAAAGGAACCTTCATTCGTCGTTAGTCATTGGAAAGAAGAGGATGCTCCGCGTCGGATGTCTTGAAGATGGACCCGCTCCGCGCCGGATGGATGAAGATAGAAGATGCCGCTTGGATGAATACTTCTGCTGGATGGTGGACCTCTTCTGCCCCGATTGGATGAAGACTTCTGCCGGTCCGGATGTCCTTTTCTGCCCCATCGGTGCCCGGCTGGGTGAACACGGCTCAAGGTAGGGTGATCTTCAATGGGGTAGTGTTAGTTTTTTTTAAAGGGGGATCGGGTGGGTTTTAGAGTAGGGGTGTGTGGGTGGTGGGTTGTAATGTTGGGGGGGTATTGTATTTGTTTTTTTTACAGGTAAAAGAACTGATTACT
This sequence comes from Bombina bombina, assembly GCF_027579735.1. Classification (NCBI taxonomy): domain Eukaryota; kingdom Metazoa; phylum Chordata; class Amphibia; order Anura; family Bombinatoridae; genus Bombina; species Bombina bombina. The sequence continues at coordinate 327,164,694 of NC_069506.1, read as the reverse complement.
TTGGGGCAATGCCCCGCAAAAAGCCCTTTTAAGGGCTGGTTAAAGAGCTGATTACTTTGTAATTTAGTTTAGGGTAGGGAATTTTATTATTTTGGGGGGCTTTTTTATTTTATTAGGGGGCTTAGATTAGGTGTAATTAGATTATACTTCTTGTAATATTTTTTTTTTGTAATTTAGTGTGTTTTTTGTAATATAGTTTAGTTTATTTAATTGTATTTTATTTTAGATAATTGTAGTTAATTTATTTAATTAATTTATTGATAGTGTGGTGTTAGGTGTATTTGTAACTTAGGTTAGGATTTATTTTACAGGTAATTTTGTAATTATTTTAACTAGGTAGCTATTAAATAGTTATTAACTATTTAATAGCTATTGTACCTAGTTAAAATAAATACAAAGTTGCCTGTAAAATAAATATAAATCCTAAAATAGCTACAATGTAATTATTAATTATATTGTAGCTATATTAGGGTTTATTTTATAGGTAAGTATTTAATTATAAATAGGATTAATTTATTTAATGATAGTAATTTTATTTAGATTTATTTAAATTATATTTAACTTAGGGGGGTGTTAGGGTTAGGGTTAGACTTAGGTTTAGGGGTTAATAACTTTATTATAGTAGCGGCGACGTTGGGGGCAGGAGATTAGGGGTTAATAATTGTAGGTAGGTGGCGGCGACGTTGGGGGGGCAGATTAGGGGTTAATAAAATTTATTATAGTGTTTGGGAGGCGGGAGTGCGGCGGTTTAGGGGTTAATACATTTGTTATAGTGGCGGCAATGTCCGGTCGGCAGATTAGGGGTTAATAAGTGTAGGTAGGTGGCGGCGACGTTGGGGGCGGCAGATTAGGGGTTAATAAATATAATATAGGTGTCGGCGATGTTAGGGGCAGCAGATTAGGGGTTCATAGGGATAATGTAGGTGGCGGCGGTGTCCGGAGCGGCAGATTAGGGGTTAATAGTATAATGCAGGTAGCGATGATGTTGGGGGCGGTAGATTAGAAGTTAATAAGTGTATGGTTAGGGGTGTTTAGACTCGGGGTTCATGTTAGGGTGTTAGGTGTAGACTTAGAAAGTGTTTTCCCATAGGAAACAATGGGGCTGCTTTAGGAGCTGAACGCTGCTTTTTTGCAGGTGTTAGGTTTTTTTTTCAGCCAGCTCAGCCCCATTGTATCCTATGGGGAAATTGTGCACAAGCGAGTTTTTCCAGCTTACCGCTACCGTAAGCAACACTGGAATTACAGGTAGAAGTGGAGCTAAATTTTGCTCAACGCTCACTTTTCTGAGGCTAACACAGCCATTCAGAAAACTTGTAATACCAGCGTTGTTTAAAGTGTGCGCTGGAAAAAAAGGCTCGTTAGCAACGCAAATTTTTACCGACAAAACTTGTAATCTAGGCGTAGGTTTTTCAGGGAACTGTAATGAACTCGTTGGCCATTTTAAAGAATTGAAATGGGGCCTGTTATTTCCATATATTACAGGCATTTCTACTATTAGCCTAATAGAAAACTTAATATAGCCTCTCAGTTCCAAGAGCTTTTTGTCTCAAGCAAACTCCTCCCGTTTCAGATTGGCTGATATCCCTCCCTAAACGTTACTACTGAGGGCAGCATCTGCTGTCTCCACATACAATGTTCCCTGCAGAATGGGAGAAAATAAAAGCACACACGACAGGTAAGTGGGCCACACAAAAATAAAGGCACAACATTCTACAAAATAATATATTTGTTTGCTTAGCTGACCTTACTTGTTACTGGTTTAGAGAAGGCTTGCAACTGTCATTTTTTAGCAAACGCAGCATTATTTTGCAGTCTCTTATCTATTACCCACCCCAGCTGAATCCAATTAAAGGGATATGAAACAGTCTGTTTCATTGTTAAGCAGGGGCTTCTACTTAATAGATATTATTCATCCCTTTATGTTTAAATCTTTTTATTGAGATAGATTATATAGTCATATAAAAACAGACATATACATGTAAATTTATCTTGTCTCATTAGTTTTTAAGTGGTATTTTAGGAGATTACAGATCTTTTTTTTTTCTTTACCCTTGTCATTACCACATATATAAAAGATACAAATCTAACGGCTAGATTACGAGTTTTTGTCGGTAAGGCTTGCGGTGCTAACGCTCAGTTTCAGCTCACCGCTCACCTACAAACAGTGCTGGTATTACAGGTTTTTCCAACCCCGGCGTTAGCCTCTAAAAATTGAGCGGAGAGCAAAATTTAGCTCAACATCTCACCTCAATACCAGCGCTGCTTACGGTAGCGGTGAGCTGGCTAAACGTGCTCGTGCACGATTTCCCCATAGGAATCAATGGGGCAGAATCGGCTTAAAAAAACCTAACACCTGCAAAAAAGCAGCGTTCAGCTTCTAACGCAGCCCCATTGATTCCTATTTGGAAATACATTTTATGTCTACACCTAACACCCTAACATGAACCCCGACTCTAAACACCCCTAAAATTACACTTATTATCCCCTAATCTGCCGACCCCGACATCGCCGACACCTGCATTATATTATTAACCCCTAATCTGCTGCCCCTAACATCGCCGACACCTACATTATAGTTATTAACCCCTAATCTGCCCCCCCAATGTTGCCGCAACTATATTAAATTTATTAACCCCTAATCTGCCGCTGCCAACATCGCCGCCACTATAATAAAGTTATTAACCCCTAAATCTAAGTCTAACCCTAAACCTAACACCCCTAACTTAAATATAATTTAAATAAATATAAATAAAATTACTACAATTAAATAAATTATTCCTATTTAAAACTAAATGCTTACATATAAAATAAACCCTAAGCTAGCTACAATATAACTAAAAGTTACATTGTATCTATCTTAGGGTTTATTTTTATTTTACAGGCAACTTTGTATTTATTTTAACTAGGTACAATAGTTATTAAATAGTTATTAGCTATTTAATAACTACCTTGTTAAAATAAAGACAAATTTACCTGTAAAATAAACCCTAACCTAAGTTACAATTACACCTAACACTACACTATAATTAAAATAATTTCCTAAATTAACTACAATTAAATTAAATAAACTAAAGTACGGAAAAAAAAAACTAAATTACATTAAAAAAAATAATTACAGGAATTTTAAACTAATTACACCTAATCTAATCCCCCTAATAAAATAAAAAAGCCCCCAAAAATAATAAAAAGCCCTACCCTATACTAAATTACAAATAGCCCTTAAAATGGCTTTTTGCAGGGCATTGCCCCAAAGTAGTCAGCTCTTTTACCTATAAAAAAAAATACAATACCCCCCCAACATTAAAACCCACCACCCACACACCCAACCCTACTCTAAAACCCACCCAATCCCCCCTTAATAAAACCTAACACTAACCCCTTTAAGATCACCCTACCTTGAGCCGTCTTCACCCAGCACAAGGCCGGATCAGATGAAGACTTCTGCCCCTCTGGAGGACCACTTGTGCCCGACTGGATGAAGACGTCTCAAGGTAGGGTGATCATCAGGGGGTTAGTGTAAGGTTTTATCAAGGGGGGATTGGGTGGGTTTTAGAGTAGGGTTGGGTGTGTGGGTGGTGGGTTTTAATGTTGGGGTTGCTGATTACTTTGGGGCAATGCCCCGCAAAAGCCCTTTTAAGGGCTATTTGTAATTTACTATAGGGTAGGGCTTTTTATTATTTTGGGGGGCTTTTTTATTTTATTAGGGGGATTAGATTAGGTGTAATTAGTTTAAAATTCTTGTAATTATTTTATTTTTTTATGTAATTTAGTGGGGCGGGGGTTCATCCTTAACAATTATTTAATTTAATTGTAGTTAATTGTAGTTAATTTAGGAAATTATTTTAATTATAGTGTAGTGTTAGGTGGAATTGTAATTTAGGTTAGGTTTTATTTTATAGGTACATTTGTCTTTATTTTAACTAGGTAGTTATTAAATAGTTAATAACTATTTAATAACTATTGTACCTAGTTAAAATAAATACTAACTTGCCTGTAAAATAAAAATAAACCCTGAGATAGCTACAATGTAACTATTAGTTATATTGTAGCTAGTTTAGGGTTTATTTTATAGGTAAGTATTTAGTTTTAAATAGGAATAATATATTTAATTGTAGTAATTTTATTTCATTTTATTTCAATTATATTTAAGTTAGGGGGTTGTTAGGGTTAGACTTAGGTTTAGGGGTTAATACATTTAATATAGTGGCGACGACGTTGGGGGCGGCAGATTAGGGGTTAATAATATTTAACTAGTGTTTGCGAGGCGGGAGTGCAGCGGTTTGGGGTTAATATATTTATTGAAGTGGCGGCGATGTACGGTCGGCAGATTAGGGGTTAAAAATTTTAGTTAACTGTTTGCGATGTGGGGGAGCCCTCGGTTTAGGGGTTAATAGGTAGTTTATGGGTGTTAGTGTACTTTTTAGCACTTTAGTTAAGAGTTTTATGTTACGGCGTTAGCCCATAAAACTCTTAACTACTGACTTTTAAATGTGGTAGGAGTCTTGACAGGAGAGGGTGTACCTCTCACTTTTTCCAAGACTAGTAATACCTGCGTTAGGAAAATCCCATTAAAAAGTTAGGATACACAATTGAAATAAGGGGATTTGCAGTATGCTTGAGTCGCGAAAAAAAAGTGAGCGGTACACCTGTACCTGCCAGACTCATAATACCTGCTGGCGTTAAAAAGCAGCGTTGGGACCTCTCAACTCTGCTTTTTAAGGCTAATGCAAGACTCGTATTCTAGGCGAATGATAAATAACAAAAATAAAAAAAACTTCAACAATGCTGTTAGCAAGTTTTGTACACTAAAAGTCTAGTTTAGGAGATTATGTTGCCCTCTGATCCGACCCACAGAGGACTAACCTTATAAGCAAAGCACAGGGGGAGTTATTATTCTAGGTTCTATCCCTATTATTTGTCTTTAAAGTGTTGTTAAGAGTCCAGTAGAACCAGATTTTGTCATTGTTTATCCCTATTATCCAGAATTCCAGCTGCCGAGTTATACATTGTGTAGGTATGTGAGAATTTTATTGTGAACTTCTTTTCCAGTATTGCGCCACACATATTCTGGTTACTGTACATCATTTTTTTATAAATGTGTTTATGTGTTTGTTGTACTTTTTGTTCAGTTCAGGTAGTAATACTTGCGAAATAGAAAGCTGGACATTTTCTTCTAGAGTGCTGCTTAGTAGGGATGATAAGGATTTCCAAATCGACTGTACCTCCTTACAATCCCACCACATATGACGATAAGTTCCCAATACCCCACAGCCTATATAACAATTTCTGGTACCATTTATGGACATTTGTGAGGTTCTGAGAGGGGTAAGATACAATCTATATATAATTTTTAAGGTGTTTTCCCTTAAGTCTACACTCAGTAATCCTTTTGTGGCCGAACTAAAAATCTTATCACAAGTCTTCTTTTCTAAGGTAATATTTAGATTGTTTTCCCATTTTAATATAGCTGAATATTTTGTGTGGTTAGAAAGAATCTGAATGGCTATGTAGAGTTTTGAGATAGTCTGTTTTGGTCTTTCTGTTGATTTGCATATGGTTTCTAGTGCTGTGGCTGGGGATGTGGGGAAGGGGTTAAGATATTTATGTAGGGATGATGACATTTGTAGATATAGGTACCAATGGGTGTGTAGAGGATCTAATTTACTTTGTATTTGGGAGTATTGAGGGATTTTTCTGTTCTCCAAGAGGTCGGACACTCTATTTAGTCCTTTATTTTCCCATTTGCTTACTTGGATGTAAAATTCTCGATTGAGGAGATATCTAATCGGCATTATTAGTATGTTGGTGGGTATTAATAATTTGTTTACTGCCAGAGAGGACCAAATTTGTACAGTGAAGTCAGTCGCAGGTGATCTATATTGGTTAAGTCTGTTGTTGGAGTGATGTTTGTCCCATAGTATAGCATTAGGATATTCCCATCCCCCCAGGTCAGCTTCCAGTAAAATCCAGAGAATATCACTGGACGTTCTATTTAGTAGAGAAGTTTGTGCCAGTCTGGAAGCTCAAAAGTAGAGGTTGGAGACCCCCAATCCACCCAACTCCCTATGTCTGGTCATGATTGAATTCGGAATTCTAGTAATCTTTGCCACTCTTATATATGCCTGGAGTTCCATTTGTAGGGAATTTAATTCTGGTATTGGGATCTTGATTGGTGGGTCCTGATCAGATAAAGGAGACGTGGAAGTACATTCATTTTAATCGCTGATATACGGCCTAGCCAGGAAAAGCTATAATTTTTCCATTTCTGAAGGTCTTTTCTAAATTTCCTTAAAAATTGATGTGTAATTGTGTTTGTATAGTTGTTCAACTTGGGTGGTTAAATGAATCCCCAGATATTTGATAGAATTTTTAGCCCATTTCCTTTCAAAATTTATTTCAATACTTTTCTGTGAATGGTGGGGGGGGGGGGGTAACGCTATAGGTAGGGCTTCACATTTATCGAGATTTATCCGGTAACCAGATATCAAGGAGAATTTATCTAAAATTCTTTATAGATTAGGGAGAGAGATTAGTGGTTTTGTTACCGTTAGTAGGATGTTAATTTATACTCTGAGTCTCGAATCTTGATACCTGACATGTCTGGGAAATGTCTAATTTTGACCACTAGAGGTTCAATGCACAAAAATAACGGGGAAAGGGGACACCCCTGTCTTGTTCTGTTAGGATAGAGAATATTTTAGATTTGTATTTTGCTGAGGATACCTGGGCTCCCGGTTGAATAGATAGCCTTTAGGGCCCTAATGAATGATCTGGAGAATCCCATATGTTGGTGTACTTACAACATGAAGCTCCAGTCAATTCTATCAAATGCCTTCTCCGCATCCAGGCATAGGAGCAGAGAAGGTGTTTTTGTCTCATTTAGGTGATGGATGATATTGATCCTTCATCTGATATTATCAGGTGCCTCTCTTCCCTTAATAAAACCCACTTGATCCGGGTGTATCAGTGTTGGTAAAATGTGTTTCAACCTATTCTCGAGAATTTTGGTGAAAATTTTAAGATCCTGATTTATGAGGGAAATTGGACGATAATAAGAACAAAGTTTAGGGTTTTTGTCGGGTTTTGGGATGACTATTATCTTAGCTTGAAGCAATTATGTAGGGATAGGATGACCTTCCATAATATGGTTAAAAAATTTAGTTAAATGGGGGATTAAGGTGGATTTAAACAATTTGTAGTAGTCTCCTGAGAATCCATCAGGGCTGAGGGCTTTACCTAGTTTTAGTTATTTTACTGCAGTAATTACTTCTACCTGTGAAATCGGGGCATTAAGGGTTTTTCGATCTCCTTCAGAGATATTATTAAGATGAACTTCTGTCAGAAAGTCTTTGGTAGAGGAGACAGTTTGAGACTTGTGGTTAACTTTCTTGTCATCATAGAGCTTCTCATAATAATCCGCAAATGTGTCAACTATGGACTGAGGGTGGGAGGTCAAAGTACCACTGGGCTGTTGTAAACTGGTTATTATGGAGGCCCTACATCTCTCTCTGATTTTGTGCGCCATATACTTATCTGGTTTGTTAGCATAAATGTAATAATTTACCTTTAATGCTTGAATAGCTCTTGTGGCTTGTTGATTCAAGAATTCAGCTAAGGATACACTTTTTCGCTTTTTCTGTGAAGTAATTTTAGGACCAAGTCTTGTTTTGTAAATTTGTGTTGTTTTTCTAATGTTCCTATTTCATGGTATAATTTAGCAAGGAGTGCCTTTCTTTGTTTAGTATAATGGGTCTTATTTTAAATTAATATTCCTCATATGTAGGCTTTATGTTCAGCCCATATGTGGATGGGATTAGAAGTCGAGTCAGAGTTTAAGCCCCAGTAGTCTGTTAAATGTTGTAAAATTGTCGTCTGAGTTGGTGGTTCTTTTAGTAAGTGTGGATAAAATGTCCATGTTTTGCACTCCCTTTAACTGGAGACTATCTATAGAGTGGTCTGACCACACGCATGTATAAATGGATGAAGATAGTAGCATCGGGTGCAGGACTTGACTGGTATATATATATATATATATATATAATCTAGTCTAATATAGGATTTGTGGTCCGCAGAGTAATATGTTGTATCATTGGTGATGCTGTTGAGTACTGGCCAAGAGTCTAGTAAAGAATGAGGGGCAAAGGATTCTTCTATAGCTATTGATTATGCGATTGTGCTGGAGATTCTTGTGAGTAAGTGGGACATTTTGTTTCAGTGTTATTGGGCTCATTGTGATATTAAAATCTCCTGCTAGTATGATTTTACTTAGCGACCATTGAGTAAGGAGGTGGGAGATATGTGTAAAGAAAGTATGTTGATTTTCATTAGGGGCATATATATTACACAGAGTTATATCTGTATCTTGAATCTGGCCTCTAACTATCAAGTATCTGCCCTCTGTGTCCATAATTGTAGATTCATGCTTAAAGTCTATAGAGTGATGGATTTAGATGGAAACTCCTCTTTTCTTTTTGTCAGCTGTGGCATGGAAATGGGTCGTGTACTGCTTGACCCATTATTTAGGGATGTGCACCTTGAGGAAGAGGGTCTCTTGAAGAAAAATAATGTTTGCTCTGAGACTTGAAAATTGGGAAATGGCATGGCTGTATGCTGTTTACTATCCGAGTTTAGCCCTCTAACGTTATGTGAAAGTATAGTGAGATTATGTGTCATGGTGGAGATATATTTTTAGTGGTGTATAATTAAAGGATATTATGATATATCTAAAAACTGCACATATCAGCAAAGATAGTTCCCTTCTTAAGGTAAACCGTAGGTCATTATCAGCATTAGGTATCTAGGTATACATGAGTTTCAGCATTAGTGTTACAAAAACATGGTCAATTCCTAACATTAACTTTTAGGGAAAAAATAGCATATAACACATTTTCTGGCTGCCCTATCTTCTGTTTTTTATGGTTTATCTTGGTTCACTTGGCAAATTTGTTGGCCTGTAATTTCTTTGGGATCTGCAGCCTCTGTGGATCTATTGGTGCTTCCGGTGAAGATGGTGTCTCCAGACCCAAGACTTGACAAACTTCAGGGATATCCTCTCCTTCTTTGATGGCTATAGTCTTATTGTCCTTACTGATGTATAGAGCAAATGGAAACCCCCATTTGTAATGGATTAGTTTTTTTCTTAACAAAGTTGTTAGTGGTCTTACGGCTCCCCTTTGTTGGAGTGTTATAAGGCACAGGTCTTGATATAATTGTATTTTGTTGCCTTGGAATTTGAAAGTCGGATTGTCTCTGGCCACCTTTAGAATTCTTTCTTTATCTGGAAAAAAGTCAGCTTAATTATGACATCTCTCAGGGGAGCCTCGTCTTAAGGTTTTGCCTTGAGGGCCCTATGTGCTCTTTCATTGCTAAATTGAGATTCTTTTTCCCCCCCAAGTTATTTGGGTAAACAGCTGGTGGAAATAGGGAAGGAGATCTTTGGCAGTAATGGATTCAGAGATTCCTTTAATTCTTATGTTGTTTCTCTTGCTTCTATTTTCAAGATCTTCAAGTTTTTCTTGGATCTCTGATAGGCATTGTTGTTGGGAAGAGATGGTTTGTGATAAATCAGTCAGATCTTCTGTAACTGCCTCTTTGTGGTCTTGTAATATTTCTATCCTACTTCCCAAGTCAGCTATATCTGTTTTAATTTCAGACAAGCTGCTTGTAACTGCAGTATGCATAGAATCCCTCTTCTCCCAAAGTTTCTTGAAACTAGAAGAGATGTCTTGTTTGGACACTAAGGAACGTAGGTCGCCTTTAGTGACAAGTGTCTGATCCACTTCCATGTTAATGAATTTAGTATCTTGTGAGAGTTTATTGGTTTTAGTGTTTTTAAAAAATGTAGACACAGTAGAAGGTTTAGTAGGTTTATCTCCTTTAGTCGATTTTCTGGAAGACATGTTTTTACTGCAGAATGGGTCAGAAATGTGCAGTAAGTTAGGGGATTTTATCGGTACACTGAAAAGTACAATAAAGACCCAAATAAATATGCTCTGTAGCGGTGATCAAAGTGTGCCCCTCAAGTTTTGAATAGAGGATTAACTCTGTTTCATACCGTTAAACATTTATCTATAGAGATGTCTTGCTAATCATTTATGCACTGCAGCTGATCAAACCAGCATTGAAATGTGAGGTGAATGAAGCTCTCCCCAGTCGTCACACAATTATCTAACCTTGATAAGTCTCTGTTGGATGATAGGAACCATGTCTCAATCACATTTTGTATATGCATAGCTAAAATGGGGCCATGTGTGGGCCGCGACCAGGTGGTCAGGTACAAGCTAGTGTTTCACTTACGAACCAAGATCTGCTGTGTATGGCATCTCTCCTTACAGCTATTCCATTGCTAGGTATAGGTGCAGAGGGAAGCCTCAACTGCCTCTGTTCAGTTTTTTTAATTGGCGGTATTGCAGAGTTTCAGTGTATCGGAGGCGGAGAAATGCCGGGATGTAGGCCTCAGGCTCCGGTCTTGTGGTGTAGTTACCTTGTAGCTTAATGTGTGGTATGTCAGGAGCTGAGAACACTCTATTAGTGATGTCGGCCTCTTTAGCTGCGATTGACCTATGTTTAGGTAGTAAGTTGGAGCCGGTTATGGGCATAATTCACTGCTTTCCTCTAAGTGTTGCTCTGAGCTCTGCAGTCAAGCATCCATCTTAGAGCTTGGCGTAACTCCGCCCCCCTTAGTCATCACTTTAAATGGATTTTACCTTTTATTTTATTTTTTCAAACTTCATTTGCGCATTGTCCAATACTTACTGCCACATCCCTGTAAGGAGGGTGTGGTCTCTACAGGAAGCTTATCTAGAATGATGTCTTACATTTTCTAGAGTAACAGCAGATTTTAGTATAAAGTGAATAGAGTAGACTATATAAACAGGGAATCAGATTTGCTCATGCTCAGAACAGGAAGAATGCAACCTAAATTCGAAAAATCTCTTATCTCCCTGAGGACAGGGGCTACAGTCAGAAAATCTAAGTACTCATTTTGCAAGAAAAGTAAGTTGTTTGCTGTTTTTTACACAATCTGTTTCTTTTTTGTTTACTTTAATTTAACATATTTGTTTTTACCAAAGGGGCACTGTTTAATAGACGTGCATTTGTTTTTGAGCGAATGCACACTTGTCACGAAAATGGGATTTTCATTTCCATAAACAAAAATGAAAATCCAAATTAATGCACCAACTAAAATGAAAGAAAAATACTGAAAAAAATCATCAGTATTCATTAGTTTCCTTTATTTTTTTTTAAGGGATAAATAATTACCTCAATGTTCTGGAGAGTGTGCTAACCCCATTCTCTTCTTGCCAGAGTCCTGGCCACACTAACAGGAGGCTTCGTGCTTGGCTCCCAAGACCTGTGCTTAAGTTAGTGCAGGTCTTGGGAGCCAGGAATGTTAAAGGGACACTCAAGTCAAAATTAAACTTACATGATTTAGATAGAGCAGCAATTTTAAACAACTTTACAATTTATTTCCATTAGCAAAATTTGAACAGTCTTTTTATATTTATGCTTTTTGAGACACCAGCTCCTACTGAGCATGTGCAAGAATTCACAGAATATATGTATATACATTTGTGATTGGGTGACGGCTGTCACATGATGCAGGAGGAGTGGAAATAGACATAACTTTTAAATTTGTCAGAAAAAAAATCTACTTGTGGTTAAAATGAAAGGGAGACAGTATTGCAAAAATGTCCTCCCTTTAATGTTTTCCTAATTATTCAAATTATGTTACCTTTATTTTGTCATTTGAAATAGCTAAAGAGATATTTGCACTCCACTGTATAATACCAGTGCACGCAATACAAGTTTACAGCAATGCGAACATGAGCTTCCATAGATGGCATCAGAACCTCGTGCAGCGAAGAGGTAAGTAGGGCAGCAATGTGCAGCAGTTAGTAAATATATATGTATATGACAGTATACATATATATTTATGTGTTAATAGATGTATATAATCAAATGTCAACTATGCATAAGAACGAACACATAAACATGTTCAAAATATGTGTTGGCATGAAATGGTTAAATGAACATCAAACACAAATTGTAAGTTGCATAGTAACGTGTCTTCACATCTGAGAATAACTTTGCATTGAATAATGCAGCTTTTTACTGATTTCACTTACCCCAAGAACAAAATGACTAACCAATTACAAACTAACACACATATAGGATTTGAGCCTAAAATCTTGTTTACACATGTAGATATAGGATTGTTTATACATACAGATATAATCTTGTTTACACATGTAGATATAGGATTGTTTATACATACAGATATAATCTTGTTTACACATGTAGATATAATCTTGTTTATACATATAGATATAATCTTGTTTATACATATAGATATAATCTTGTTTATACATATAGATATAATCTTGTTTACACATGTAGATATAGGATTGTTTATACATACAGATATAATCTTGTTTACACATGTAGATATAATCTTGTTTATACATACAGATATAATCTTGTTTACACATGTAGATATAGGATTGTTTATACATACAGATATAATCTTGTTTACACATGTAGATATAATCTTGTTTATACATATAGATATAATCTTGTTTATACATATAGATATAATCTTGTTTATACATACAGATATAATCTTGTTTACACATGTAGATATAGGATTGTTTATACATACAGATATAATCTTGTTTACACATGTAGATATAGGATTGTTTATACATACAGATATAATCTTGTTTACACATGTTCAGTTAAAGAAAGATATTGGGGTAGCCCTGCCTCTTGCAAGGCAGCACTGATTCTGCTTTGATAATAATAATTTATTAAACAGTTATTTAAACAAACAGATAAAAAACATAGAAACACAGATTTTGACAGCTGATAAGAACCATAGGCCCAGCAAGTCTGACCATAATTTCCTAAAAGTATAAACGTATCTTTTTTTTTAGGATAGTGTCATACTTATCTCAGGCATTCTTGTAATCCCCCACAGTGTTTGTCATTACTACTGAACCTACAATCCTTCCTAATCTCAATCTGTTAGCTAAATATATATTTATATACTGTATACACAATAATATCCTAGTAAGCCCTCTCTTATTACAAACAATGCTTTTCCTATCGTGATTGTCTATGCAGACATCCCAACCTGCAAAAACTCATTTTAGGGAGGTGATACCTAGCGTGTTACAGGGTCATGGTGTTAGTCACAGTACGTACCACACTAACTATAGAGAATCAGTTATATGAAATCTAAAAGATGACTGCAAAATTGGAAAAGAAAAATAGCACCTGTTTATAATTTTGTCACTACTAACACATGCCCTTTCTATTACCATCCCACAAGCATCTGCCTAGTATCCTATTCCGTCCCCAGTACAGTTCCTATGTTGCTATTAGAAGCAGATAGTTATACAGAAAGCACATATTGTGAGATGACAGCAAATATTGTTATTAGCCTGCCAAGGATTGCACCCTCTGACAGAAGCTGGCTGGCTAATATGATTTTATTCCTGATTCCTAGTAAATCTTTGTATATGATTATAACGTGGCACCTCCCAGTGACCCTCTATTGCAGCACAAGTGAAAGAATGTAGCAGCAAAAAAAACATAGGGATAAATGAAGCAGTTCCTTCGGTGAAAATACAAACATAAAAGCAACACACTCTGGGGTCAATTTAATAATGTGCGAGCGGACATGACACATTTCGGCAGTTATCATTGCACCAGTAGTTCTTGTGAACTGCTGGAGCAATACCGCCCCCTGCAGATTGGACGCTAGCAGGGGGTGTCAATCAACCTGATCAAATTCGATTGGGTTGATTTCTGTCCGCCGCCTCAGAACAGGCAGACAGATTATGGAGCAGCGGTCTTCCGTACGGAGCTTGATAAATTGACCCCTCAGTCACTGATTTTGCACACATTTTATGAGATGTTACACTTCTATGAATTTCCTGTGCAGTCTGAAACTGTTCTGAAGGGGAAACAACTGCACTGCCTGTCACATTCATGTGCTGCAAAACTGAGAGCTCCGGTTTTAAAGGAAGTAAAAACCAGAGCGAGAGAGGGAGGGAGGTCACAAACAAATGTATCACACTGAATTCAGCCTCGGTACTAGGGAAAATAACACTTAGAAGGACCAACTCGTGCAGGCAGGGTCAGAAACAACAACTACATAGCAAAGTCTGCAGCATAGTGAGTTTTGAAGAAGAGTAAAATAAACGGACACATGGCTATAATGTTTTTACAACAGGATGTCAGGAGTTCTCTGTGCGAGCCCTGATGTTCTCTGCTGATCAGAGCACTGCATCCTAAAAAGTAATTTTAACTTGCTGGTGTTCTGAAAGTCTGACTGTGTATGAAAATCTGACAGAACACCGGCCGTCTGCAAGATAGTATTTACGCCCCAGAATGCACTGATGATTGACAGGGAGAGCTCAATGTGCTTGGAGGAGGGGTGTTCAAGGGAAGAAAAGCACAGGAGAGGGCAGCACAGGAGAGGTGGGGACAGGATGGGAGTGCTAATGTGAGGTAAACACTGCAGCATAAATACTTTAAAATTAAACTCAAGTTAAACACAGGAATGACATTTTCAAGACCACTAGATGGCAGCAGTTTTATAACAATGTTATACATTAGCAAGAACACTAGATGGCAGCAGTTTTATAACAATGTTATACATTAGCAAGAACACTAGATGGCAGCAGTTTTATAACAATGTTATACATTAGCAAGAACACTAGATGGCAGCAGTTTTATAACAATGTTATACAATAGCAAGAGCACTAGATGGCAGCAGTTTTATAACAATGTTATACATTAGCAAGAGCACCAGATGGCAGCAGTTTATAACAATTTTATACATTAGCAAGAACACTAGATGGCAGCAGTTTTATAACAATGTTATACATTAGCAAGAGCACTAGATGGCAGCAGTTTTATAATAATGTTATACATTAGCAAGAACACTAGATGGCAGCAGTTTTATAACAATGTTATACATTAGCAAGAACACTAGATGGCAGCAGTTTTATAACAATGTTATACATTAGCAAGAACACTAGATGGCAGCAGTTTTATAACAATGTTATACATTAGCAAGAACACTAGATGGCAGCAGTTTTATAACAATGTTATACATTAGCAAGATCACTAGATAGCCGCAGATTTATAATAATGTTATACATTAGCAAGAGCACTAGATGGCAGCAGTTTTATAACAATGTTATACATTAGCAAGAGCACTAGATGGCAGCAGTTTTATAATAATGTTATAAATTAGCAAGAGCACTAGATGGCAGCAGTTTTATAACAATGTTATACATTAGTAAGAGCACTAGATGGCAGCAGTTTTATAACAATGTTATACATTAGCAAGAGCACTAGATGACAGCAGTTTTATAACAATGTTATACATTAGCAAGAGCACTAGATGGCAGCAGTTTTATAATAATATTATAAATTAGCAAGAGCACTAGATGGCAGCAGTTTTATAACAATGTTATACATTAGCAAGAGCACTAGATGGCAGCAGTTTTATACTAATGTTATACATTAGCAAGAGCACTAGATGGCAGCAGTTTTATAATAATGGTATACATTAGCAAGAGCACTAGATTTCAGCAGTTTTATAATAATATTATAAATTAGCAAGAGCACTAGATGGCAGCAGTTTTATAACAATGTTATACATTAGTAAGAGCACTAGGTGGCAGCAGTTTTATAATAATGTTATACATTAGCAAGAACACTAGATGGCAGCAGTTTTATAACAATGTTATACATTAGCAAGAACACTAGATGGCAGCACTATTTCCTGATATGTAGTTCTGCAGACATATGCATGCTACCTATCTAGATTTCTCTTCAACAAAGAATAACAAGAAAATAAAGCATATTTGATAATATAAGTAAATTGGAAAGTTTTTAAGAATTGTGTTCTCTATCTAAATCATGAAAGAAAAATGTTAGGTTTCATGTCCCTTTAAAAATTCACCCAAGCCTGCTGGGGAGAAAATGGAAGAAGCACACATTTCAGATGTATTTTACAGCAAAATAAATAATGAAGTTGTATTGCGATAATGTTATAATTTCAATAATGAAACATTTTATACATTGATAAATTTGAAGTTAAATTTTTTTTTAAAGGGACGGTAAACACCTTGATCTTTGTATATAACATATGTTTAGTTATGTATAATGAAACAACTTTGCAATATAATTTCATTATTTATTGTCCCTCCCCCTTTTCATGAAATTTAGGTCTAAAATATGAGCAATTTGTTTACAGGTAAAATTTAGTTGCAGAGATGTGGGAGGCTGGAGGATTAGGGGTTAATAGGTTTATTTTGTTGCAGAGATGTGTGAGACCGGAGGTTTCGGGGTTAATAACTTTATTATAGTGTCAGCAATGTCGGGGAGCATCGGAATAGGGGTTAATAACTTTATTATAGTGGCGGTGATGTTGGGGAGCGGCATAATAGGGGTTAATAACTTTTATTAGTGTCGGGCAATGTCAGGAGCAGCAGATTAGGGGTTAACAACTTTATTTAGGTGTTGGTGATGTCGGGGCAGATTAGGGGTGTTTAGACTTGGGGTTTATGTTAGGGGACTTGGGGTTGCGTTACAGAGAATTTTCACTCCGCGATCGCAGGTGTTAGTTTTTTTTTCAAACACTCTCTCCCCATTGATGTCTATGGGGGAAAGCGTGCACGAGCACGTCAAAGCAGCCCTTGGATTTTTTGTGGTATGGAGTTTAACGCCACCATATCGCACGCACAAGGAGGCTTTTCAGTAACTTGTAATGGCAGTGCTATCGAGGGAGAAATAACTCAACTTTTTTGCCGTTAGTTTCGCACCCTGTTTAGTTCAAAACTCGTAATCTAGGTGAGAATAAGAAGTAAAATGTTAGTTTAGCTTTTAGTGAAGGAACATTTATTAAAAAATTATGGTCTAGATCACAAGTGGAGCGCTAATTTCTCACATGCCTGCAAATGGTCAAATTTGCCTGTTTGCAGGTGCACAATAAATAACCAGCCAACAAGCAATAAGTGCTTATAAATTTAACCAGAGATCAGATCTCTGGTTAATTTTATAAATGTCCACCAAATGCCCCCAAAATCAAGTGTAATATAATTTATTAAAATATAAAAATAGTAGCATCTTTATTTTTTTAATAAAATAACTGCAATAAAGAGTTACCAGGGTTTAAAGCTGGCAGGTGTGGGGTGTTAGAAAAAAAAACGGCACTGAAAATTCCCATTACATTGCGGTCTATGAGCACTGTGTGTTCCCTGTAAACATATATGTATATAGTCAGAAACTTCTCAAATGTATATGTCACTATGTAAATAGTCATATAGACACAATCTGCAATCCCGCATCTCCAGATCGAAAAAGGAGAAATTATTTTAAAAAAAAGGAACAAAAACTTTATTTAGAAAAAATAATCAAAATCCATGAGATAACGTAAACTTACTTAAATATTTAGAACATATTCCCTTATGTGCAGAACATTGGAATGTGAAATATTTACTGTAAATACACAATGTAACCCTTTATTAAATATGAATATTACATAAATATGTTTATACATGTTTTATCTACTTAACTGCAAAGGACTCCAATGCACTTTTATATATATATATATATATATATATATATATATATATATATATATATATATATGTGTGTATTTATGTATTTATATGTGTATATATGTTTTATGTGTGTGTACAGATGTATTTATGTATTTATATGTGTATATATGTATTTATATGTGTATATATGTATATTTATATGTGTATATATGTATTTATGCATTTATATGTGTAGCTATGCCTGAAAATACATATATACACATATACATGCATATATACACATATAAATACATATATACACATATAAATACATAAATACATCTGTACACACACATAACACATATATACACATATAAATACATAAATACATCTGTACACACATAACACATATATACACATATAAATACATATATACACATATAAATACATAAATACATCTGTACACACACATAACACATATATACACACATAGAGAAGCACAGTCACAGGAACAAACTAGCTCAATAATATTGTATATATTCATATTTAGACATTGATATGCATATATCTCAATGTTCTGAGGATGCGGTAATCATTAATTAAATGGTGATTGCGCTCAAGGATCATGTTTGCTTTCAACTTAATATAACGTAATATAACGTAACGTAATATAACGTAATATGAGTGGAAAACCCGACACGTGCAAAGCCTGTATTGCTTGTGTGTAACTGTTAACCCGCAACTCGTAATCTGGACCTTTATGAGGAATTACATTTTGAGTTTAATGTTGCTTTAATGACTGAATTATCACATGATTATCTAAGAAGAGATTTATTGGCAAAGGCGCATCTTTTTCTTACATAGTAATTTAGTTTTCTACCCACAGATGTGACTAATTTACAGCAGGGGATGATATAATGATCTGTCTGTCAGAAGGTCCCACACATTGGAAGTTGGGATAATGATCTGGTTTCTATTTTAAGCTCCTGTTTTTGTCACCAGATCCTGATAATCCGTTAATCCCTTTTCAGAATGTGAACAAAGGATAGAGAGCGCGTGTCTGGGATTAGTTACTGAGTGAACGGAGGCCTGGATACAGTTTAGGATTTGAGCTCAGCTCTCATTCCAGTAACCTGGAAGCAACTACACACCTGTTAACTCCGAAAACATCTCTCTTGCCTGCAAACCTGCTAAAAGTCATTTCAGAAATCTGGTTATGTTAATACAATGAAACTCTTGCTATGTACACCTGGCATAATTTATAATGTAAATGCAGCTATAATAACTTTTATTTTGTCATTTGTGTAGACTTTTTGTTTTTTCGGTTTAACTTTAGGTGTAGTCTGTTTATAACACATTTCACATAGCAAGAACTGCCCACAAGGAGTCATCAGAGAGCCATTTTTTTATGATTGGTGCAAGTACTGGTCACAACCAGGGATCTGTATTTGGTTTTTAAAGGGTGAATACAGAAAATCACGTTTAGCTGCATAAATTATTATTATTATAGTATTGCTATTAAACATGTCAAGGAAGCATTTATGCATTTTTGTCTTTAGTAAAAAACAAGTTTGTATTTTGTAGAATGGTGATACAAACACGCACACAGACACACACACTCACACAGGCACGCACACACAGACACACATGTTCACGCATAAACATGCACACAGACTCACATAAACACACGCACACAGACACACAAACACACAGACATACACATACAAAAATATACACGCACACAGACACACATAGACACACACACAGCTGACACGCACGCACACACGCAAACTCACACAGACACACATATATATACACACACAGACACACACGCACACAGACATACACATACAAAAATATACACGCACACAGACACACACACTCACACAGAAACACACACACATGCACACACACATATACACGTACACAGACACACACACACAGAAGAACACACACACACATATACACGCACACAGACACACACACATATACATGCACACACATACATACACTCACACAGACATACACACATGCACACAGACATACACAGGCACACAGACACACATATACACATACACAGACAAATATACACGCACACAGACACACACACTCACACAGAAACACACACACATGCACACACACATATACACGTACACAGACACACACACACACACACACAGAAGAACACACACACACATATACACGCACAGAGACACACACACATATACATGCACACACACACATACACTCACACAGACATACACACACGCACACAGACATACACACGCACACAGACACACATATACACATACACAGACAAATATACACGCACACAGACACACACATACACACATATATACACACACAGACAAACGCACGCACGCACGCACACAGACATACACGCACACAGACACACACAAACACACAGACACACACACACACAGACACACAGACACACATATACATGCATACACACACACACACACATACACGCACACATACACACATATACACGCACACAGACACACACACATACACACATATACATGAACACAGACACATATACACACACACAGACACAAATATGCACACACACACAGACACATACACACACGCACACATGTGCACACACACATGTACACGCAAATACACATACACACATACGCACACACACACACATATACATGCAGGCATTTTGCAAGCACTGGTACAGCATAAAAAAGATAAAAAAAATACAAATTGGAAAACAAAGTAGTACACAGATATATACATACCCAGCAAAGGTACATAATAAAACTTGATACTGGCTGTCAGATTAGATATCGGCATAGTGTGGCCAGCATAAGCATACTCAGTGCTTCTCCAAGATATTGCGTCTATTAACAGTGCACAGAGGCACCCTGCAATCAACACACTTCATTTACCTACAGTACACCACTATCTAGTAGAGCATTTTTATCCACAACCAGCACACGGTACTGATTACCAGCGCACTATATTTATTAACCCCTCATGAGAGAGAGAGAGAGAGAGAGGGAAGAGAGAAAAACAAAAAAAAACAAGTAAAAGCTTGCAATTAGTTAATAATAGAATGCTCTCTCCTTATACACATATTGTTTGCTCCTTATATACTTTCTGGTGAAATTCTCTCTAATTATATATTAACTGTTTGCAACTTATACACTTACAACTAGAATGCGCTCTCCTCATACACTTGCCATTTGCTCCTTATATACTTACTAGTAGAATGCTATCTAATTATATACGTACTGTTTGCTTCTTGTATATATACTAGTAGAATGCTCTCTAATTATATACTTACTATTTGCTCCTTATACACTTACTAGTAGAAGGCTCTCTCCTTATATACTTACTAGTAGAATGTTCTCTCCTTATATACTTACTGTTTGCACCTTATACACTTACTAGTAGAATGTTCTCTCCTTATAAACTTACTGTTTGCACCTTATACACTTACTAGCAGAATGATCCCTCCCTATATAATTACTGTTTGCACCTTATATATTTACTAGTAGAATGCTTTCTCCTTATACACTTACTGGTTTCGCCTTATATACTTACTAGTAGAATGCTTTCTCCTTATACACTTACTGGTTTCTCCTTATATACTTACTAGTAGAATGCTCTCTCCTTATATAATTACTGTTTGCACCTTATACACTTACTACTAGAATGCGCTCTCCTTATACACTTACTGTTGCTCCTTATATACTTACTAGTTGAATGCTCTCTCCTTATATACTTACTGTTTGCACCTTGTACACTTACTAGTTGAATGCTTTCTAATTATACACTTACTGTTTGCTCCTTATACACATACTAGTAGAATGCTCTCTCCTTATACACTTACTGTATATAATAATATTCATCCAAGGGTTCTTAAAGGACTTCGATCCGTGATAGCTACTCCCTTAGCTGATTTATTTAATTTGCCACCTCTAACAGGCATTGTTCAAAAAGACTGGAAAATTGTCAATGTAGTCCCTCTTCATAAAAAGGGTAGTAGGGAAAATTCTGCTAACTATAGGCCAGTCAGTTTGACCTCAATTGCAGGGAAATTAATGGAAACTCTTTTAAATGAAAGACTTGTATCTTTCCTTCAGACAAACAACTTTGAAGACAAAGGACAGCATGGTTTCACTGCTGGAAGATCATGTCAGACTAATCTAATTGATTTCTTTGACCATGTAACTAAATTAATAGACCAGGGAGGAGCCGTAGATGTTGCATATCTAGACTTTAGCAAAGCATTTGACACTGTCCCACACAACAAACTAATTCACAAAATGTATTGCCTTGGAGTAGATGCTAAGATTGTTAAGTGGGTAAAATGCTGGCTTAAAGATAGACGACAGAGGATTTCAATTAATGGAGTACATTCAAATGAGGCATCAGTTACTAGTGGTGTTCCCCAAGGGTCAGTTCTTGGGCCTGTTTTGTTTAACATATTCAAAAGTGATATTGAAATTAGGCTTAAGGGGAGGTTTGCTTGTTTGCTGATGATACAAAAATTTGTAACTGAGTTGATGTTCCAGGAGGAGTTGATCAAATGAACAGTGATATTAAAAAACTATAGGACTGGTCAAATAAATAGGATCTGAAATTTAATATTACCAAGAGCAAAATTATGCATATAGGATCCAAAAACCCAAAGGCCAATTATAGTCTCAATGGTATATTACTGACTGTAACTAAAGAAGAGAGGGGCTTGGAAATTATTATTTCAGATGATTTAAAATGTGGTACACATTGCAGTAGTGCAGCCAGTAAGGCCAGTCAAATACTTGGTTGCATTGTGTCAGGGTTTTTTACCTGCTTTATTTGCCATGTGCTGCTGGCAGCAATTTTACTCACCTATCTTGCTGACTCTGGTGCATAGTGTGTGATGCGGCACATTTCCTGCAGGTCCTTTTATGCCAGACTGGTGTACATCATCCATGTGAGACAGGTTGCAGTCTCAGAATTGTGATGGCATGACTTATTATTTAAAGAGCCTCTGTTCAGTATGCTTTGCCCTTGAGTTGTCTCAGACCTGTTTGTGAGTTCCAGTTCCTGTGTATTACCTGGCTGTCTGCCATCCCTCCTGGTTCCTGATCCCTGGCTTGTTCCTGACTCTGCTGTTCTTGTTCCTGACTCTGCTGTTCTCCTTGTTCCTGATTCCAGCTCGTTTGACTACTCACTTTGGCCCCTGACTCGGCTTTTCTGACTATTTGCTTTGGCTCCTGACTTGGCTTGTCTGCCTACCAGCTCTGGTTTTGACTCCTGGCTTGTTATTTGACTTGTGGACTTTTTATTATTTTTTGCTATTTATAAAGGTGTGATTATTTTTGCACTTCTCATCTCAGTCTGATTCCTGGCACCCTGACATTACAGAAGGGCCATGAATCCTGATGGTGCTAATAATCCACCTTTACCTACCATCATTTCCAGAATGGATGAACAGGATCACCGCTTGGATCAATTTGCACTAGACCTGCAAACCCTGCTGACTCGCACTGCACATTTGGACCAAAGTGTCCCGCAAGTTATGGCTGCTCCTGTTTCCGCTGCTGCACCTAGTCCTACCAGGAGCATGTCCGGTTCTGCACCTCTAACCCAGTGATATGGAGGTGATCTTATTCAGTGCAGAGGGTTTTTGAACCAGGTGGGCATTTACTTTGAGATGTTACCTCAGGCGTTTCCCTCATCTCGTTACTCTCTGACACAGCTCTTGCCTGGGCTAATCCCTTGTGGGAGACTAATAAACCTGTGATTTCAAATTACCCTGAATTTGTGGCCTCCTTTCGAAGGGTATTTGATGTTCTGGCTCGCTCCTTCTCTGCTGCTAAATGACTCATATCCATTCAGCAAGGTACAAAATCTGTCGCTCAGTATGCCATTGAGTTCCGTACACTTGCCACAGAGGTAGGTTGGAACAATGAAGCCCTTGTTGCCGCCTTCTTTCATGGGCTCTCTGATGTGATAAAAGACGAAGTTGCTGCCAGAGATTTACCAGAGGATCTCGAGGCATTGGTGTCTTTTTTGATCCTAATTGACATCAGACTCAGAGAGAGGCATTCTTTCAAGGAGCGCTTGCGGAAGCCTCCTGTTCTGTTGTCTTCTACGTGTTCGTTCCCATCCATGCCTCCCTCTCCTCCCATGCGTCCTGGTCCCGAGTCACCAGGTACTGCTGAGCCGATGCAGTTGGGATTCACGCATCTCTCTGTGGCGAAGAGGGCCTTTAGGAGGAGGGAGGGGCTCTGCCTCTATTGTGGGTTACAGGGCCACCTTTTGAAGTCTTGTCCTACACAGCCGGAAAAACGCTCACACCTAAGGTCTTGTCTGGGGCAGACCTTGGGTGGTTTATCCTCGTCCCCAGAACCGCTAAAGGAGAAAACTTTGGTCACGGTTGTCCTTTCCTGGGTGGACTCCTCCATTCCTGTTTTGCCTCAGTCCGTTCTGCTTGCTATTGAGGCCATTGATGGCAGGCCCCTTCAGCCCGCACTCGTTACTCTTGAAACCGCTCTGTTGTCCATGGCTGTTAGGGCTCTCCATTTTGAAACCCTCCAGTTCCAGGTGATAAATGCTCTGCATCTTCCAGTTGTTCTGGGTTATCCCTGGCTCCAAAAGCACAATCCCAGTCTCGACTGGTGCAGGTCCGAAATTTTTTTTGTGTTCTCTGCAATGTATTTCCACTTGTCTTCGAAAACCAGTTAAAGTCTTGTGCACTTCTTCGGTATCTCAATTGCCAGAGGAGTACCGAGAGTTCCTAGACATTTTTGACAAGGTGCGTGCCGGTTTGTTGCCTCCTCACCGGTCTTACGATTGTGCCATAGACCTGCAACCCGGAGCCATTCCTCCTCGCGGCCGGGTTTACCCTCTGTCTGTTGCAGAGAATTGTGCTATGGAGGAGTATGTTGCCGATGCTCTGTCGTGGGGGATCATCCGCAAATCCTGCTCTCCTGCAGGGGCTGGCTTCTTCTTTGTGAAGAAAAAGGGTGGCGAGTTAAGACCATGCATCGATTATAGGGGTCTTAATCGTCTTACCATTAAGAATGCTTACCCTATTCAGCTCATTACAGAACTCTTTGACCGCCTCAAGGGTGCTATGGTCTTTTCTAAACTTGATTTGAGAGGAGCGTACAATCTCGTTAGGATTAAAGGGCCACAAATGGAAAACAGCATTTAACACCAGGAGGGGGTTATATGAATATCTTTTTATGCCCTTTGGCCTATGTAATGCTCCTGCTGTTTTCCAGGATTTATAAATGATGTCCTACGAGATATGTTGCAACAGTGTTTTGTGGTGTATTTAGATGACATCCTCATACACTCTATCTGAAGCAAAACGTTTGTCGCCCCAACAGGCCAGATGGGCGCTATTTTTGTCTTGGTTTAATTATGTGGTCTCTTACCTGCCTGGTAGTAAGAATGTTAGGGATGATGCCCTCTCTCAACAATTTTCGCCTCTGTCCAAGGAGGAGTCTGTTCCTACTCCAGTTATACCTCCTGACCATATTTTGCCTACCATACGTTCTAATTTGACTTCTCCCTTGGGGGAGGAGATCCTGGCTGCACAAACTAATGCACCTTCTGAGAAACCTAGTGGTAAGCGTTTTGTTCCTGAGAATCTTCAAACTAACTTTTGCACACTTACCACTATCCTAAAGCCGCAGGTCACCCAGGCAAGAACCAAATGATTTGGTCTGTCACTCGACAATTCTGGTGGCCAGGTCTTCGTTCTGATGTTGCTGCGTATGTTGCCACCTGCTCAGTTTGTGCACAGAATAAGACTCCTTGACGTCTTCCTGTGGGTCTTCTTCAACCTATTGCTAATGGTGAGCGTCCTTGGACACATCTTTCCATGGACTTCATTGTCGAGCTCCCTGTTTCCAATGGCAATACTGTTATCCTTATGGTGGTTGACCGTTTTTCTAAAATGTCACATTGCATTCCCTTGAAGAAGCTGCCTACCACTCAGGAGCTTGCTTCAATTTTTGCTTGTGAGGTTTTCTGTTTACATAGGTTACCCAAGGAGATAGTTTCGGACTGGGGTAGCCAGTTTGTCTCCAGATTTTGGTGTTCCTTATGTGCTCAAATGGTGATCCAGCTTTCCTTCTCCTCGGCATATCACCCTCAATCCAATGGGGCTGCAGAACAGTCTAATCAAGCTCTGGAACAGATCCAATCAGCCAATCGGATTGAACTTGAATCTGATTGGCTGATTCCATCAGCCAATCAGAATTTTCCTACTTTAATTCCGATTGGCTGATAGAATCCTATCATCTAATCGGAATTCGAGGGACGCTATCTTGGATGACGTCCCTTAAAGGAACCGTCATTCGTCGGGAAGTTGTCGGTGAAGAAAGATGTTCCGCGTCGGCGGGATGAAGATGGATCCGGAAGAAAGAAGATTGAAGATGCCGCTTGATAGAAGACTTCAGCCGGATCATGGACCTCTTCAGCTCCCGCTTGGATCAAGACTTCAGCCGGATCATGGACATCTTCAGCCCCCGCTTGGGCCAAGACTTCAGCCGGATCATGGACATCTTCAGCCCCCGCTTGGGCCAAGACTTCAGCCGGATCATGGACATCTTCAGCCCCCGCTTGGGCCAAGACTTCAGCCAGATCATGGACATCTTCAGCACCCGCTTGGGCTTGGATGAAGACTTCGGAGCCTGGACCAATCGGTGATACCTGGCGTGGTGAAGATAAGGTAGGATGATCTTCAGGGGCTTAGTGTTAGGTTTATTTAAGGGGGGTTTGGGTTAGATTAGGGGTATGTGGGTGGTGGGTTGTAATGTTGGGGGGGGTATTGTATGTTTTTTTTTACAGGCAAAAGAGCTGTTTTCTTTGGGGCATGCCCCGCAAAAGGCCCTTTTAAGGGCTGGTAAGGTAAAAGAGCTTTTCTATTTTAGTTTTAGAATAGGGTAGGGCATTTTTTTATTTTGGGGGGCTTTGTTATTTTATTAGGGGGCTTAGAGTAGGTGTAATTAGCTTAAAATTGTTGTAATATTTTTCTAATGTTTGTAAATTATTTTTTTATTTTTTGTAACTTAGTTCTTTTTTTATTTTTTGTACTTTAGTTAGTTTATTTAATTGTATTTATTTTTAGGTATTTTATGTAATTAATTTATTGATAGTGTAGTGTTAGGTTTAATTGTAACTTAGATTAGGATTTATTTTACAGGTAATTTTGTAATTATTTTAACTAGGTAGCTATTAAATAGTTATTAACTATTTAATAGCTATTTTACCTGGTTAAAATAATTACAAAGTTGCCTGTAAAATAAATATTAATCCTAAAATAACTACAATATAATTATTATTTATATTGTAGCTATATTAGGGTTTATTTTACAGGTAAGTATTTAGCTTTAAATAGGATTAATTTATTTAATAAGAGTTAATTTATTTCATTAGATAAAAATTATATTTAACTTAGGGGGTTGAGGTCCGGTCGGCAGATTAGGGGTTAATTATTGTAGGTAGCTGGCGGCGACGTTGTGGGGGGCAGATTAGGGGTTAATAAATATAATATAGGGGTTGGCGGTGTTAGGGGCAGCAGATTAGGGGTACATAGGTATATTGTAGGTTGCGGCGGTGTACGGAGTGGCAGATTAGGGGTTAAAAAAAATATGCAGGTGTCAGCGATAGCGGGGGTGGCAGATTAGGGGTTATTAAGTGTAAGGTTAGGGGTGTGTAGACTCGGGGTTCATGTTAGGGTGTTAGATGCAGACTTAGGAAGTGTTTCCCCGTAGGAAACAATGGGGCTGCGTTAGGAGCTGAAAGCTGCTTTTTTGCAGGTGTTAGGGTTTTTTTTCAGCTCAAACTGCCCCATTGTTTCCTATGGGGGAATCGTGCATGAGCACGTTTTTGAAGCTGGCCGCGTCCGTAAGCACCGCTGGTATTGAGAGTTGCAGTGGCAGTAAATTATGCTCTACGCTCCTTTTTTGGAGCCTAACGCAGCCATTCTGTGAGCTCTAAATACCAGCGGTATTTAAAAGGTGCAGGGGAAAAAAAACAGCGTTAGCTACGCGGGTCGTTACCGACAAAACTCTAAATCTAGCCGTTACTGTTTGAACCTTAAACATTAACTAGTAGTATGCTTTCTTCTTATAAACTTACTGTTTGCTCCTTATACACTTACTAGTAGAATGCTCTCTCCTTATATACTTACTGTTTGCACCTTATACACTTACTAGTAGAATGTGTTCTCCTTGTACACTTACTGTTTGCACCTTATACACTTACTAGTAGTATGCTCTCTTCTTATAAACTTACTGTTTGCACCTTATACACTTACTAGTAGTATGCTCTCTTCTTATAAACTTACTGTTTGCTCCTTATACACTTACTAATAGAATGCTATCTCCTTATACACTTACTGTTTGCTCCTTATACACTTACTAGTAGAATGCTCTCTAATGATATACTTACTGTTTGCACCTTATACACTTACTAGTAGTATGCTCTCTTCTTATAAACTTACTGTTTGCTCCTTATAAACTTACTAATAGAATGCTATCTCCTTATACACTTAATGTTTGCTCCTTACATACTTATTGTGGGCTCCTTATACACTTACTAGTAGAATGTACTCTCCTTATGCAATTACTGTTTGCTCCTTATATACTTACTAGTAGAATGCTTTCTCCTTATACACATACTGTTTGCTCCTTATATACTTACTGTTTGCTCCTTATACACTTACTGTTTGCTCCTTATATACTTACTGTTTGCTCCATATACACTTACTAGTAGAATGTACTCTCCTTATACAATTACTGTTTGCTCCTTATATACTTACTAGTAGAATACTTTCTCTTTATACACTTACTTTTTGCTCCTTATATACTTACTGTTTGCTCCTTATACACTTACTAGTAGAATATACTCTCCTTATACACTTACTGTTTGCTCCTTATATACTTACTAGTAGAATGTACTCTCCTTATACACTTACTGTTTGCTCCTTATACACTTACTAGTAGAATGTACTCTCCTTATACACTTACTGTTTGCTCCTTATATACTTACTAGTAGAATTCTCTCTAATTATATACTTACTAGTAGAATGCTTTCTCCTTATACACTTACTAATTGCTCCTTATATACTTACTGTTTGCTCCTTATACACTTACTAGTAGAATGTACTCTCCTTATACAATTACTGTTTGCTCCTTATATACTTACTGTTTGCTCCTTATACACTTACCAGTAGAATGTGCTCTCCTTATACACTTACTGTTTGCTCCTTATATACTTACTAGTAGAATACTCTCTAATTATATACTTACTAGTAGAATGCTTTCTCCTTATACACTTACTGTTTGCTCCTTATATACTTACTGTTTGCGTCTTATACACTTACTAGTAGAATGTGCTCTCCTTATACACTTACTGTTTGCTCCTTATATACTTACTAGTAGAATGCTTTCTCCTTATACAATTACTGTTTGCTCCTTATACACTCATTAGTATAATGTACTCTTCTTATACACTTACTGTTTGCTCCTTATATATTTACTAGTAGAATGCTTTCTCCTTATACAATTACTGTTTGCTCCTTATATACTTACTAGTAGAATGCTTTCTCCTTATACAATTACTGTTTGCTCCTTATATGCTTACTAGTAAAATGCTCTCTCCTGATAGACTTACTGTTTGCTCCTTATACACTTACTAGTAGAATGTGTTCTCCTTATACACTTACTGTTTGCACCTTATACACTTACTAGTAGCATGCTCTCTTCTTATAAACTTACTGTTTGCTCCTTATACACTTACTAATAGAATGCTATCTCCTTATACACTTACTGTTTGCTCCTTATACACTTACTAGTAGAATGCTCTCTAATTATATACTTACTAGTAGAATGCTTTCTCCTTATACAATTACTGTTTGCTCCTTATACACTTACTAGTAGAAAGCTCTCTAATTATATACTTACTAGAAGAATGCTTTCTCCTTATACACTTACTGTTTGCTCCTTATATACTTATTGTGTGCTCCTTATACACTTACTAGTAGAATGTACTCTCCTTATACAATTACTGTTTGCTCCTTATATACTTACTAGTAGAATGCTTTCTCCTTATACACTTACTGTTTGCTCCTTATATACTTACTGTTTGCTCCTTATACACTTACTAGTAGAATGTACTCTCTCTCCTTATACACTTACTGTTTGCTCCTTATATACTTACTAGTAGTATGCTTTCTCCTTATACAATTACTGTTTGCTCCTTATATACTTACTAGTAGAATGCTTTCTCCTTATACAATTACTGTTTGCTCCTTATATGCTTACTAGTAAAATGATCTCTCCTGATAGACTTACTGTTTGCTCCTTATACACTTACTAGTAGAATGTGTTCTCCTTATACACTTACTGTTTGCACCTTATACACTTACTAGTAGTATGCTCTCTTCTTATAAACTTATTGTTTGCTCCTTATACACTTACTAATATAATGCTATCTCCTTATACACTTACTGTTTGCTCCTTATACACTTACTAGTACAATGCTCTCTAATTATATACTTACTAATAGAATGCTTTCTCCTTATACAATTACTGTTTGCTCCTTATACACTTACTAGTAGAATTCTCTCTAATTATATACTTACTAGTAGAATGCTTTCTCCTTATACAATTACTGTTTGCTCCTTATACACAAACTAGTAGAATGCTCTCTAATTATATACTTACTATTAGAATGCTTTCTCCTTATACACTTACTGTTTGCTCCTTATATACTTACTGTTTGCTCCTTATACACTTACTAGTAGAATGTACTCTCCTTATACAATTACTGTTTGCTCCTTATATACTTACTGTTTGCTCCTTATACACTTACCAGTAGAATGTGCTCTCCTTATACACTTACTTTTTGCTCCTTATATACTTACTAGTAGAATGATCTCTAATTATATACTTACTAGTAGAATGCTTTCTCCTTATACACTTACTGTTTGCTCCTTATATACTTACTAGTAGAATGCTTTCTCCTTATACAATTACTGTTTGCTCCTTATACACTAATTAGTAGAATGTACTCTCCTTGTACACTTACTGTTTGCTCCTTATATACTTACTAGTAGAATACTTTCTCTTTATACAATTACTGTTTGCTCCTTATATACTTACTAGTAGAATGCTTTCTCCTTATACAATTACTGTTTGCTCCTTATATGCTTACTAGTAAAATGCTCTCTCCTGATATCCTTACTGTTTGCTCCTTATACACTTACTAGTAGAAGGTGTTCTCCTTATACACTTACTGTTTGCACCTTATACACTTACTAGTAGTATGCTCTCTTCTTATAAACTTACTGTTTGCTCCTTATACACTTACTAATAGAATGCTATCTCCTTATACACTTACTGTTTGCTCTTTATACACTTACTAGTAGAATGCTCTCTAATTATATACTTACTAATAGAATGCTTTCTCCTTATACAATTACTGTTTGCTCCTTATACACTTACTAGTAGAATGCTCTCTAATTATATACTTACTAGTAGAATGCTATCTCCTTATACACTTACTGTTTGTTCCTTATACACTTACTAGTAGAATGCTCTCTAATTATATACTTACTAGTAGAATGCTTTCTCCTTATACAATTACTGTTTGCTCCTTATACACATACTAGTAGAATGCTCTCTAATTATATACTTACTAGTAGAATGCTTTCTCCTTATACACTTACTGTTTGCTCCTTATATACTTATTGTTTGCTCCTTATGCACTTACTAGTAGAATGTACTCTCCTTATACAATTACTGTTTGCTCCTTATATACTTACTAGTAGAATGCTTTCTCCTTATACACTTACTGTTTGCTCCTTATATACATACTGTTTGCTCCTTATACACTTACTAGTAGAATGTATTCTCCTTATACACTTATTGTTTGCTCCTTATATACTTACTAGTAGAATTCTCTCTAATTATATACTTACTAGTAGAATGCTTTCTCCTTATACACTTACTGTTTGCCCCTTATATACTTACTGTTTGCTCCTTATACACTTACTAGTAGAATGTACTCTCCTTATACAATTACTGTTTGCAATTTATATACTTACTGTTTGCTCCTTATAAACTTACTAGTAGAATGTACTCTCCTTATACACTTACTGTTTGCTCCTTATATACTTACTAGTAGAATTCTCTCTAATTATATACTTACTAGTAGAATGCTTTCTCCTTATACACTTACTGTTTGCCCCTTATATACCTACTGTTTGCTCCTTATACACTTACTAGTAGAATGTACTCTCCTTATACAATTACTGTTTGCTCATTATATACTTACTGTTTGCTCCTTATAAACTTACTAGTAGAATGCTTTCTCCTTATACAATTACTGTTTGCTCCTTATACACTCATTAGTAGAATGTTCTCTCCTTATACACTTACTGTTTGCTCCTTATATACTTACTAGTAGAATGCTTTCTCCTTATACAATTACTGTTTGCTCCTTATATACTTACTAGTAGAATGCTTTCTCCTTATACAATTACTGTTTGCTCCTTATATGCTTACTAGTAAAATGCTCTCTCCTGATAGACTTACTGTTTGCTCCTTATACACTTACTAGTAGAATGTACTCTCCTTATACACTTACTGTTTGCTTCTTATATACTTTCTAGTAGAATGCTTTCTCCTTATATACTTACTGTTTGCTCCTTATATACTTACTAGTAGAATGTACTCTCCTTATACACTTACTGTTTGCTTCTTATATACTTTCTAGTAGAATGCTTTCTCCTTATATACTTACTGTTTGCTCCTTATATACTTACTAGTAGAATGCTCTCTCCTGATAGACTTACTGTTTGCTCCTTATAAACTTACTAGTAGAATGCTGTCTCTCAGAGCAAGCGGACAGGGTTATGGAGCAGCGGTCTTTAGACCGCTGCTTCATAACTGTTGTTTCTGGCGAGTCTGAAGACTCGCCAGAAACACGGGCCCACAAGCTCCGTTCGGAGCATGATACATGGGCCCCTTAGTGTTTGCTCATTATACAGTTGCTAGTAGAAGGCTCTCTCCTTATACACTTAGGGGCCGATTTAACAATGTCTGTCCGACATGATAAGCTGTAGCATATCATGTCTGACAGACATCGCTGAATGCAGACAGAATACGCTATCGACATTCAGCATTGCACAAGCAGTTCTAGTGAACTGCTTGTGCATTGCCGCACCCTGCAGATTTGCGGCCAATCGGCCACTAGCAGGGGGTGTTAATCAACCCAATCGTATTTGATTGGGTTGGTTGCTGTACGCAGCTCAGATGTGGCGGATCCAGTTAAGAAGCAGCAGTCTTAAGACCACTGCTTCATAACTGCTGTTTCTGGTGAGCCTAAAGACTCGCCCTGAAGGGGCATAGTAAATCGGTCACTTTGTGTTTGCTCCTTATACACTTACTAGTAGAATGCTCTCTCCTTATACACTTACTGTTTGCTCCTTATACACTTAGTAGTAGAATGCTGTCTCCTTATACACTTACTGTTTGCATCTTATATACTTACTAGTAGAGTGCTCTCTAATTATATACTTATTGTTTGCTCCTTATACACCTACTAGTAAAATGCTCTCTCCTTATACATTACTGTTTGCATCTTATATACTTACTAGTAGAATGCTCTCTAATTATATACTTATTGTTTGCTCCTTATACACCTACTAGTAGAATGCTCTCTCCTTAAAACTTACTGTTTGCATCTTATATACTTACTAGTAGAATGCTCTCTAATTATATACTTACTGTTTGCTCCTTATACACCTACTAGTAGAATGCTCTCTCCTTATACATTACTGTTTGCACCTTATATACTTACTAGTAGAATGCTCTCTAATTATATACTTACTGTTTGCACCTTATACACTTACTAGTAGAATGTTCTCTAATTATATACTTACTGTTTGCTCCTTATACACCTACTAGTAGAATGCTCTCTATTTATACATTACTATTTGCACCTTATATACTTACTAGTAGAATGCTCTCTCCTTATACACTTTCTGTTTGCACCTTATACACTTACTAGTAGAATGCTCTCTAATTATATACTTACTGTTTGCTCCTTATATACATACTAGTAGAATGTTCTCTCCTTATATACTTAGTGTTTGCTCATTATACAGTTAGTAGAAGGCTCTCTCCTTATACACTTAGGGGCTGATTTAACAATGTCTGTCCGACATGACATGATGTCCGACAGACATCGCTGATTGCGGACAGAATACACTGTCGGCATTCAGCATTGCACAGGCAGTTCTAGTGAACTGCTTGTGCAATGCTGCCCCCTGCAGATTCACGGCCAATCGGCCACAAGCAGGGGGTGTCAATCAACCCAATCGTATTTGATTGGGTTGGTTGCTGTACGCTACTCAGAGGAGGCGGATCCAGTTAAGGAGCAGCAGTCTTAAGACCTCTGCTTCATAACTGCTGTTTCCGGCGAGCCTAAAGACTCGCCCTGAAGGGGCATAGTAAATCGGCTCCTTATACACTTACTAGTAGAATGCTTTCTCCTTATATACTTACTGTTTGCTCCTTATACACTTACTAATAGAATGCTCTCTCCTGATAGACTTACTGTTTGCCCCTTATACACTTACTATTAGAGTGCTTTCTCCTTATATACTTACTGTTTGCTCCTTATATACTTACTAGTAGAATGCTTTCTCCTTATACACTTACTGTTTGCTCCTTATATACTTACTAGTAGAATGCTTTCTCCTTATATACTGTTTGCTCCTTATATACTTACTAGTAGAGTGCTTTCTCCTTATACACTTAGGGGCCGATTTATCAAGTGTCTGGCAGACATGATCCGCTGTAGATATCATGTCAGCCAGACATCAATAAATGCAGACAGCATATGCTGTTGGCATTTATCATTGCACAAGCAGTTCTGTTGAACTGCTTGTGCAATGCTGCCCCCTGCAGATTTGCGGCCGCTAGCAGGGGGTGTCAATGTACCCGATCGTATGAAATTGGGCGGATTGATGTCCGCAGCCTCAGAGGCAGCAGACGAGTTAAGGAATAGCAGTCTTAAGACCGCTGCTCCTTAACTTCTGTTTCCGGTTAGCCTGAAGGCTTGCACGGAAACAGGGGTATACAGCCCCATTCGGGCCATGATAAATTGGCCTCTGTTTGTTTGCTCCTTAGATACCTACTAGTAGAATGTTCTGTCCCTATATACTGACTGTTTGCTCCTTAAATACTTACTAGTAGAATGCTCTCTAATTATATACTGACTGTTTGCTCCTTATATACTTACTAGTAGAATGCTCTCTAATTATATACGTACTGTTTGCTCCTTATATACTTACTAGTAGAATGTTCTGTCCCTATATACTGACTGTTTGCTCCTTATATATTTACTAGTAGAATGCTCTCTAATTATATACATACTGTTTGCTCCTTATATACTTACTAGTAGAATGCTCTCTAATTATATACATACTGTTTGCTCCTTATATATTTACTAGTAGAATGCTCTCTAATTATATACGTACTGTTTGCTCCTTATATACTTACTAGTAGAATGTTCTGTCCCTATATACTGACTGTTTGCTCCTTATATACTTACTAGTAGAATGCTCTCTAATTATATACTTACTAGTAGAATGCTTACTCCTTATACACTTACTGTTTGCTCCTTATATACTTACTGTTTGCTTCTTATACACTTACTAGTAGAATGTGCTCTCCTTATACACTTACTGTTTGCTCCTTATATACTTACTAGTAGAATGCTTTCTCCTTATACAATTACTGTTTGCTCCTTATACACTCATTAGTATAATGTACTCTCCTTATACACTTACTGTTTGCTCCTTATATACTTACTAGTAGAATGCTTTCTCCTTATACAATTACTGTTTGCTCCTTATATACTTACTAGTAGAATGCTTTCTCCTTATACAATCACTGTTTGCTCCTTATATGCTTACTAGTAAAATGCTCTCTCCTGATAGACTTACTGTTTGCTCCTTATACACTTACTAGTAGAATGTGTTCTCCTTATACACTTACTGTTTGCACCTTATACACTTACTAGTAGCATGCTCTCTTCTTAAAAACTTACTGTTTGCTCCTTATACACTTACTAATAGAATGCTATCTCCTTATACACTTACTGTTTGCTCCTTATACACTTACTAGTAGAATGCTCTCTAATTATATACTTACTAGTAGAATGCTTTCTCCTTATACAATTACTGTTTGCTCCTTATACACTTACTAGTAGAATGCTCTCTAATTATATACTTACTAGTAGAATGCTTTCTCCTTATACACTTACTGTTTGCTCCTTATATACTTATTGTGTGCTCCTTATACACTTACTAGTAGAATGTACTCTCCTTATACAATTACTGTTTGCTCCTTATATACTTACTAGTAGAATGCTTTCTCCTTATACAATTACTGTTTGCTCCTTATATACTTACTAGTAGAATGCTTTCTCCTTATACAATTACTGTTTGCTCCTTATATGCTTACTAGTAAAATGATCTCTCCTGATAGACTTACTGTTTGCTCCTTATACACTTACTGTTTGCTCCTTATATACTTACTGTTTGCTCCTTATACACTTACTAGTAGAATGTACTCTCCTTATACAATTACTGTTTGCTCCTTATATACTTACTGTTTGCTCCTTATACACTTACCAGTAGAATGTGCTCTCCTTATACACTTACTGTTTGCTCCTTATATACTTACTAGTAGAATGGTCTCTAATTATATACTTACTAGTAGAATGTGCTCTCCTTATACACTTACTGTTTGCTCCTTATATACTTACTAATAGAATGCTTTCTCCTTATACAATTACTGTTTGCTCCTTATACACTAATTAGTAGAATGTACTCTCCTTGTACACTTACTGTTTGCTCCTTATATACTTACTAGTAGAATGCTTTCTCCTTATACAATTACTGTTTGCTCCTTATATACTTACTAGTAGAATGCTTTCTCCTTATACAATTACTGTTTGCTCCTTATATGCTTACTAGTAAAATGCTCTCTCCTGATATCCTTACTGTTTGCTCCTTATACACTTACTAGTAGAATGTGTTCTCCTTATACACTTACTGTTTGCACCTTATACACTTACTAGTAGTATGCTCTCTTCTTATAAACTTACTGTTTGCTCCTTATACACTTACTAATAGAATGATATCTCCTTATACACTTACTGTTTGCTCCTTATACACTTACTAGTAGAATGCTCTCTAATTATATACTTACTAGTAGAATGCTTTCTCCTTATACAATTACTGTTTGCTCCTTATACACATATTAGTAGAATGCTCTCTAATTATATACTTACTAGTAGAATGATTTCTCCTTATACACTTACTGTTTGCTCCTTATATACTTATTGTTTGCTCCTTATACACTTACTAGTAGAATGTAGTCTCCTTATGCAATTACTGTTTGCTCCTTATATACTTACTAGTAGAATGCTTTCTCCTTATACACTTACTGTTTGCTCCTTATATACTTACTGTTTGCTCCTTATACACTTACTAGTAGAATGTACTCTCCTTATACACTTACTGTTTGCTCTTTATATAATTACTAGTAGAATTCTCTCTAATTATATACTTACTAGTAGAATGCTTTCTCCTTATACACTTACTGTTTGCCCCTTATATACCTACTGTTTGCTCCTTATACACTTACTAGTAGAATGTACTCTCCTTATACAATTACTGTTTGCTCATTATATACTTACTGTTTGCTCCTTATAAACTTACTAGTAGAATGTACTCTCCTTATACACTTACTGTTTGCTCCTTATATACTTACTAGTAGAATGCTCTCTAATTATATACTTACTAGTAGAATGCTTTCTCCTTATACAATTACTGTTTGCTCCTTATACACTCATTAGTATAATGTACTCTCCTTATACACTTACTAATAGAATGCTATCTCCTTATACACTTACTGTTTGCTCCTTATACACTTACTAGTAGAATGCTCTCTAATTATATACTTACTAGTAGAATGCTTTCTCCTTATACAATTACTGTTTGCTCCTTATACACTTACTAGTAGAATGCTCTCTAATTATATACTTACTAGTAGAATGATTTCTCCTTATACACTTACTGTTTGCTCCTTATATACTTATTGTGTGCTCCTTATACACTTACTAGTAGAATGTACTCTCCTTATACAATTACTGTTTGCTCCTTATATACTTACTAGTAGAATGCTTTCTCCTTATACAATTACTGTTTGCTCCTTATATACTTACTAGTAGAATGCTTTCTCCTTATACAATTACTGTTTGCTCCTTATATGCTTACTAGTAAAATGATCTCTCCTGATAGACTTACTGTTTGCTCCTTATACACTTACTGTTTGCTCCTTATATACTTACTGTTTGCTCCTTATACACTTACTAGTAGAATGTACTCTCCTTATACAATTACTGTTTGCTCCTTATATACTTACTGTTTGCTCCTTATACACTTACCAGTAGAATGTGCTCTCCTTATACACTTACTGTTTGCTCCTTATATACTTACTAGTAGAATGGTCTCTAATTATATACTTACTAGTAGAATGTGCTCTCCTTATACACTTACTGTTTGCTCCTTATATACTTACTAATAGAATGCTTTCTCCTTATACAATTACTGTTTGCTCCTTATACACTAATTAGTAGAATGTACTCTCCTTGTACACTTACTGTTTGCTCCTTATATACTTACTAGTAGAATGCTTTCTCCTTATACAATTACTGTTTGCTCCTTATATACTTACTAGTAGAATGCTTTCTCCTTATACAATTACTGTTTGCTCCTTATATGCTTACTAGTAAAATGCTCTCTCCTGATATCCTTACTGTTTGCTCCTTATACACTTACTAGTAGAATGTGTTCTCCTTATACACTTACTGTTTGCAACTTATACACTTACTAGTAGTATGCTCTCTTCTTATAAACTTACTGTTTGCTCCTTATACACTTACTAATAGAATGATATCTCCTTATACACTTACTGTTTGCTCCTTATACACTTACTAGTAGAATGCTCTCTAATTATATACTTACTAGTAGAATGCTTTCTCCTTATACAATTACTGTTTGCTCCTTATACACATACTAGTAGAATGCTCTCTAATTATATACTTACTAGTAGAATGATTTCTCCTTATACACTTACTGTTTGCTCCTTATATACTTATTGTTTGCTCCTTATACACTTACTAGTAGAATGTAGTCTCCTTATGCAATTACTGTTTGCTCCTTATATACTTACTAGTAGAATGCTTTCTCCTTATACACTTACTGTTTGCTCCTTATATACTTACTGTTTGCTCCTTATACACTTACTAGTAGAATGTACTCTCCTTATACACTTACTGTTTGCTCCTTATATACTTACTAGTAGAATTCTCTCTAATTATATACTTACTAGTAGAATGCTTTCTCCTTATACACTTACTGTTTGCCCCTTATATACCTACTGTTTGCTCCTTATACACTTACTAGTAGAATGTACTCTCCTTATACAATTACTGTTTGCTCATTATATACTTACTGTTTGCTCCTTATAAACTTACTAGTAGAATGTACTCTCCTTATACACTTACTGTTTGCTCCTTATATACTTACTAGTATAATGCTCTCTAATTATATACTTACTAGTAGAATGCTTTCTCCTTATACAATTACTGTTTGCTCCTTATAGACTCATTAGTAGAATGTACTCTCCTTATACACTTACTGTTTGCTCCTTATATACTTACTAGTAGAATGCTTTCTCCTTATACAATTACTGTTTGCTCCTTATATACTTACTAGTAGAATGCTTTCTCCTTATACAATTACTGTTTACTCCTTATATGCTTACTAGTAAAATGCTCTCTCCTGATAGACTTACTGTTTGCTCCTTATACTCTTACTAATAGAATGTACTCTCTTTATACACTTACTGTTTGCTCCTTATATACTTACTAGTAGAATGCTTTCTCCTTATACAATTACTGTTTGCTCCTTATACACTCATTAGTAGAATGTACTCTCCTTATACACTTACTGTTTGCTCCTTATATACTTACTAGTAGAATGCTTTCTCCTTATACAATTACTGTTTGCTCCTTATATACTTACTAGTAGAATGCTATCTCCTTATACAATTACTGTTTGCTCCTTATATGCTTACTAGTAAAATGCTCTCTCCTGATAGACTTACTGTTTGCTCCTTATACACTTACTAGTAGAATGTACTCTCCTTATACACTTACTGTTTGCTTCTTATATACTTTCTAGTAGAATGCTTTCTCCTTATATACTTACTGTTTGCTCCTTCTATACTTACTACTAGAATGCTTTCTCCTTATATACTTACTGTTTGCTCCTTATATACTTACTAGTAGAATGTACTCTCCTTATACACTTACTGTTTGCTTCTTATATACTTTCTAGTAGAATGCTTTCTCCTTATATACTTACTGTTTGCTCCTTATATACTTACTAGTAGAATGCTCTCTCCTGATAGACTTACTGTTTGCTCCTTATAAACTTACTAGTAGAATGCTGTCTCTCAGAGCAAGCGGACAGGGTTATGGAGCAGCGGTCTTTAGACCGCTGCTTCATAACTGTTGTTTCTGGCGAGTCTGAAGACTCGCCAGAAACACGGGCCCACAAGCTCCGTTCGGAGCATGATACATGGGCCCCTTAGTGTTTGCTCATTATACAGTTGCTAGTAGAAGGCTCTCTCCTTATACACTTAGGGGCCGATTTAACAATGTCTGTCCGACATGATAAGCTGTAGCATATCATGTCTGACAGACATCGCTGAATGCAGACAGAATACGCTATCGACATTCAGCATTGCACAAGCAGTTCTAGTGAACTGCTTGTGCATTGCCGCACCCTGCAGATTTGCGGCCAATCGGCCACTAGCAGGGGGTGTTAATCAACCCAATCGTATTTGATTGGGTTGGTTGCTGTACGCAGCTCAGATGTGGCGGATCCAGTTAAGAAGCAGCAGTCTTAAGACCACTGCTTCATAACTGCTGTTTCTGGTGAGCCTAAAGACTCGCCCTGAAGGGGCATAGTAAATCGGTCACTTTGTGTTTGCTCCTTATACACTTACTAGTAGAATGCTCTCTCCTTATACACTTACTGTTTGCATCTTATATACTTACTAGTAGAGTGCTCTCTAATTATATACTTATTGTTTGCTCCTTATACACCTACTAGTAGAATGCTCTCTCCTTCTACATTACTGTTTGCATCTTATATACTTGCTAGTAGAATGCTCTCTAATTATATACTTACTGTTTGCTCCTTATACACCTACTAGTAGAATGCTCTCTCCTTATACATTACTGTTTGCACCTTATATACTTACTAGTAGAATGCTCTCTAATTATATACTTACTGTTTGCACCTTATACACTTACTAGTAGAATGCTCTCTAATTATATACTTACTGTTTGCTCCTTATACACCTACTAGTAGAATGCTCTCTATTTATACATTACTGTTTGCACCTTATATACTTACTAGTAGAATGCTCTCTCCTTATACACTTTCTGTTTGCACCTTATACACTTACTAGTAGAATTCTCTCTAATTATATACTTACTGTTTGCTCCTTATATACATACTAGTAGAATGTTCTCTCCTTATATACTTAGTGTTTGCTCATTATACAGTTAGTAGAAGGCTCTCTCCTTATACACTTAGGGGCTGATTTAACAATGTCTGTCCGACATGATATGCTGTAGCGTATCATGTCCGACAGACATCGCTGATTGCGGACAGAATACGCTGTCGGCATTCAGCATTGCACAGGCAGTTCTAGTGAACTGCTTGTGCAATGCCGCCCCCTGCAGATTCACGGCCAATCGGCCACTAGCAGGGGGTGTCAATCAACCCAATCGTATTTGATTGGGTTGGTTGCTGTACGCTACTCAGAGGCGGCGGATCTAGTTAAGGAGCAGCAGTCTTAAGACCTCTGCTTCATAACTGCTGTTTCCGGCGAGCCTAAAGACTCGCCCTGAAGGGGCATAGTAAATCAGCTCCATATACACTTACTAGTAGAATGCTTTCTCCTTATATACTTACTGTTTGCTCCTTATACACTTACTAATAGAATGCTCTCTCCTGATAGACTTACTGTTTGCACCTTATACACTTACTAGTAGAGTGCTTTCTCCTTATATACTTACTGTTTGCTCCTTATATACTTACTAGTAGAATGCTTTCTCCTTATACACTTACTGTTTGCTCCTTATATACTTACTAGTAGAATGCTTTCTCCTTATATACTTACTGTTTGCTCCTTATATACTTACTAGTAGAGTGCTTTCTCCTTATACACTTAGGGGCCGATTTATCAAGTGTCTGGCAGACATGATCCGCTGTAGATATCATGTCAGCCAGACATCAATAAATGCAGACAGCATATGCTGTCGGCATTTATCATTGCACAAGCAGTTCTGTTGAACTGCTTGTGCAATGCTGCCCCCTGCAGATTTGCGGCCGCTAGCAGGGGGTGTCAATGTACCCGATCGTATGAAATTGGGCGGATTGATGTCCGCAGCCTCAGAGGCAGCAGACGAATTAAGGAATAGCAGTCTTAAGACCGCTGCTCCGGTTAGCCTGAAGGCTTGCACGAAAACAGGGGTATACGGCCCCATTCGGGCCATGATAAATTGGCCCCTGTTTGTTAGCTCCTTAGATACCTACTAGTAGAATGTTCTGTCCCTATATACTGACTGTTTGCTCCTTATATACTTACTAGTAGAATGCTCTCTAATTATATACTTACTGTTTGCTCCTTATATACTTACTAGTAGAATGCTCTCTAATTATATACTGACTGTTTGCTCCTTATATACTTACTAGTAGAATGCTCTCTAATTATATACATACTGTTTGCTCCTTATATATTTACTAGTAGAATGCTCTCTAATTATATATGTACTGTTTGCTCCTTATATACTTACTAGTAGAATGTTCTGTCCCTATATACTGACTGTTTGCTCCTTATATACTTACTAGTAGAATGCTCTCTAATTATATACTGACTGTTTGCTCCTTATATACTTACTAGTAGAATGTTCTCTAATTATATACGTACTGTTTGCTCCTTATATACTTACTAGTAGAATGCTCTCTAATTATATACTGACTGTTTGCTCCTTATATACTTACTAGTAGAATGTTCTCTAATTATATACGTACTGTTTGCTCCTTATATACTTACTTGTAGAATGTTTTGTCCCTATATACTGACTGTTTGCTCCTTATATACTTACTAGTAGAATGCTCTCTAATTATATACATACTGTTTGCTCCTTATATACTTACTTGTAGAATGTTCTGTCCCTTTACACTGACTGTTTGCTCCTTATATACTTACTACTAGAATGCTCTCTAATTATATACTTACTGTTTTCTCTTTATATACTTACTATTAGATTGTTCTCTCCCTATACACTGACTGTTTGCTCCTTATATACTTACTAGTAGAATGCTTTCTCCTTTTATACTTACTGTTTGCTTCTTATCTACTTACTAGTAGAATGCTTTCTCCTTATACACTGACTGATCGTTCCTTATATACTTACTAGTAGAATGCTTTCTCCTTATATACTTACTGTTTGCTCCTTATATACTTACTAGTAGAATGCTTTCTCCTTATATACTTACTGTTTGCTCCTTATATACTTACTAGTAGAATGCTTTCTCCTTATATACTTACTGTTTGCTCCTTAGTAGAATGCTTTGTCCTTATATACTGACTGATCGTTCCTTATATACTTACTGTTTGCTCCTTATATACTTACTAGTAGAATGCTTTCTCCTTATACACTGACTGTTTGCTCCTTATATACTTACTAGTAGAATGCTTCCTCCTTATATACTTCTTTGCTCCTTATATACTTTCTAGTAGAATGCTCTCTCCTTATATACTTACTGTTTGCTCCTTATATACTTACTAGTAGAATGCTTTCTCCTTATATACTTACTGTTTGCTCCTTATATACTTACTACTAGAATGCTTTCTCCTTATACACTGACTGATCGCTCCTTATATTGAACCTGATGATCAAACATTCAATGGCATGGAGAGAAATCTTGCAGAATCTTTGTGGTTTTTTTTGTTTTTTTAGCATTTTATTACAATGTGATAAATAACTCTCAAGATAACATTTTCTCTTCTCTTTATAAAGTAGTTTGAGGGACCTGGCAGGGCTGATAAGGCTTCTTACATCATCTCACCAGAGTGTTGGAGACTTTTAGATTCTTTGTCACATAGTGATAAAATGCCCTCTCCTTATACAGAGAGTGTTTGCTCCTAAAGAGAAGTAGTAACTGAGTGTTTGCACCTTACACAGTGACATACAGTGGCTGAGTGTTCTTTACACAGTGAATGAGTATTCTCTACTTATACAGTTACTAATCTATTCATATACAACAGCTAATTGCCCCCTCAATATACAGTAAGAGTGTTTGCTCCTCATGCAATGACTGTGTATTCACATCTTATACTCTTTATGCAGTAACAGAGAGATCCCTTGTAATACATTATGAGCCAGAATATAATTGGAGTATAAAATTTCACTTTCGCTAAATTGATATTTGCGCTCCACTTAATAATACCAGCGCATGCAAATGTGCACTGGTATTACGAGTTAGGTGCAATGTGAATGTGACCTTGTGTTTGCATTGCACAGAAAAATTGCGCTCAAGAGATTGCGCTTCCATAGGCTCTAATGGGAGCCTCATTCTCATGCCATGAGAAACGGTATGAGAAAAAGCGCAGCGAAGGGGGTAAGTCATGCAGCGATGGGCAGCAAATATAAATATATATGTATATGCTGATATACATATATATGTTAATATGTGTATATACACTTAAATATATATGTAAATAAGCGTATACATACATATTTACAGGGAACACACAGTTCCTATAGACCACTATGTAAAGGCAGCTTTCAGTGCAGTTTTTTTTCTAATACCCCACAGCCACCAAGTGCAGTTATAGATTTTTTTATTTTGTAACTTTTATTTATAACCAATAAAGGGTGCAAAGTTACAAGTCGCCTCTCCAGCCCACCTCGCAGGGTGAGCCAAGAAGACAGATACAACAATACAAGCAGCTGTGATTTCATACAATAACTTCTAGAATTTTCAGTAGGCAAACCATTGCTCTAATAGATATGGGTTTGCACCACTACATTGGGGTT
The DNA here is from genome assembly GCF_027579735.1 of Bombina bombina. Taxonomy (NCBI): domain Eukaryota; kingdom Metazoa; phylum Chordata; class Amphibia; order Anura; family Bombinatoridae; genus Bombina; species Bombina bombina. Next base: position 327,119,872 of record NC_069506.1, on the reverse strand, counting down.
TTTAACATTATTAACAAACAAACAAACGTACACAAAACAGGGGAGGCAGAGAGGGGGGGCCAGGGGGAGGAAAACCGAGGAAAGGGAAAGGTAGACTGGTAAAGGGTGGGGGGGACAAACAAGCATAGGACATAAAACATAAAACAGGGGAGACAGGAGGTGAAGAAGGGGAAGTCAGGAGAGCGGGAGGGGTAGAGCGGTGAGGAATGGGGGGGACATAGCGAGTGCATATAGGAATAGCGTATCAAGGTGCTACACATGTATTTGGGTTACATAAATCAGCCATAATGGCAGACATGTTTAAAAATTAATAGCTCTCCTGGTCAGCGTGAAAGATACATTGAAGCTCCCATTGATATTCAATTTTCCACATTTAAAAGTAAAGATGTTTACGAATTAACATATGTACATAGGAGTTTGCGATATTCTGAGTGTGGGAACACATCAACTACCTGTGATATAGCTACACATTAGTGGGAGGTTGTTCACACTTAAAGGAACTGGTATTTGCAGTGTTCTCTAAGCGCGGACAGGGTGTATAATGCGCTTACAGAATTAAGAGTTACTTATGCAACGTGTTTTAACCCCCCAGATAGTCGCGGAGCTTAGCATGCCCGGTTATACATTTCTACATTTCTCACCACCCCACCCACAGCCTCCCCTAGGGGGAGAAGATACAACTAAACAATAAGTAGGTAATAACAATATTAGCACATTGAGAACTAAGCAAATCGTTAACACACACGAAACCTAGCCTGGCTTAAGAAAAGGAGAGCAAGGCCAGGTCATAGAAGCTACTAGCTAGCGAGTTCTCCCCACTCCTATGCATTTTTGTCACCTGATATACAGTGTAAGAAAATACTGGCGGTTAGGAAATCTTTATGTATCCCTTCTAAATATGTGTAGTGGTACTATCTACGACTGGACCCGCAGCTTCTATTGGTCAGGCCAATAAATACCTCTTGTTAGGGGCCATGGAATCACAATATCTTTAGAGCTATATTCTACTCGATATGCATGATATATAAGTGTGAAAGTGAGATATCTTAATATTGCCCAAGTGGAGACACACTATCTTACGTTCCAATAAACCCTCACTGGGCATTTTGTGTTGGGTATACCATGCGGACTAATAGCGAGACAAACAGTAGGGTCAGGGGTGTCTCTCAGAATTTGAATCCAGATACATTTTGGAAGTGGGGAAATATTCATGCTTCCTATCCAACTATGTGCAATATCACTATCAACGAATGTAGCCAGTGAGTACTTTTAGGGATCTGAATTGAGGATGACCTGTTAGCTGGCCAGAAATAATTTATCCAGAGACATAGAGCTAGAAATCCCAACAGAGAGATTACATGGCGTACAAATCCATAGCTGTTCTGTGCTATAATGGTGGCTTACATGAAAACTGTACAATTTGCAGCATAATGGTATTACTTGCATGAAACATGTGAGTTCTAAGAGCAAAAACAGCTAACCAGATAAAAATATCTATATGGAGAACAAGGAAATAAACCTCAACACGTTCTAGAAATATGAACAAATTGTTAAGCTCAGTATTAGTTGCTGTGTGATGCACTGTCTGTCCAATACAACTGTTCAAGTTATCATCATACAGGGTTCTTAGTGACAGTCTCTTCTGCATGCGGACAGCTTTATTTATAAGAGTACCTGTAGCAAAATATATTTAGCTCCTCCACTCTGTACGATACGATCTGCAAATGAGGTTTCTCTCACAGCTGAAATACAGTGTCTATCTCAAAAGTGGAGCCTTAGCCATCTCTGTGTATTTTGTTCATAGTTGACCCACGGGCGTCCAAGAATAGCAGACAGTAATGTGGACATTTAAAACGGTCGTTACCGGACAGAAAGACCTAATCAACTTTACACTACTCTACATACCCCGAACTGTGACCCCAAAGCAGTGTGTCCCTTGACCGGTGTACCACAGAGTGTTAGTCAACCGACTCCTGTAGCAAGCCATACCTGACTCTGCCTCCACCAGCAGCACTTTCCAAAGCGGTAGCAGGTATGAGGATCTTGCAAAGTTGCGTACTTCTGATTCCTCTTTGCGCCTTCCCCAGCGGCAGCAAGTGATTCCACAACATATCGGGCAGACACTTTCAAAGTGTGGAGTGAGCTGCGGTCCCGTGAGAGGGCATAGACCAAGGCGCCAATATCCTGCCGATCAAAGAGCCTCTCTGTCACCATTCCCGGCCCTGCAGTGTCGCGCTCAGTCTGCAGTTCCTGTTGTGCTCTGAGATTGGCGGTTACATCCAGGTATGTTGTCGGGCAGGGCAGAGATGATCTTATCAGGCTTTTTAGTGGTTGTCCCTCTGAGCTCTCTCTTTGCTCCATCTGCCTCGCTTCTAGGTTTATGTAAGCATGGTCGTCGCATGAGCCTGCTGTTAGGCGGCGCCATTTTGAAAAAGGCCCCATAATCTTGATGTCGGCCAGTAGGGCTTGCAGGGTATACTCCAACTTGTTCAATGTTGGCGAGAGCAAGTCCCACAGAGCCATTAAGATGTCCTTATGCCGAAATTTCGTTTTAGCTTGGGGGATCCCAATGTCTGTGTCAGTCTGTGGCTATGTGGCAAACTGCGCACACCACAGCCTCCTCCTTCCTTGTACTTTTCCGTCGTTCCGGGGGCCAAGAGATGTAAATCTTGATCCTTGAGATTGCCCGAACAGCTGAGACTGTTAAGGGCGAGCAGGATGGCCAAGTAATGATCCTGAGATGGGAAAATGATTAGATCTTAGGCAGAGCCGACCTGACCCGCGACCATCTTGATACGCCTCCCACCGGAAGTCCCAGTGCAGTTATATTTATTTAAAAAAAAGATTCCACACTTTTTTATTTTTAATTAGAACTACACATATTTTGGGGGGGCAATTTGGGGCACATTAAAAAAAACCCAGAGGTGTGACCACTTGTTAATTTTTAGAGCACTAATTGCTACCACAAGCTCTAGGTTGCAATAACCAGCCACTTGTAATGGCTGGTTATTTATTGCACGCCCGCAAACGGGCAAATTTGTCAGTTTGTGGGTGCATGATTAATAAGCTCTCCGCTTGTAATATTGTCCTGTATAAATGATCTTGTCTTATATTAATATCTGCTTAATCTTTTTATGTTCAAGATCTCAGTCTTTACATTGTGTTGCCTTTCAATCTGTTCCCCCCCCCCAGTAATTCCTGTTCTGACATTACATCACCACCTTGTATGCCCTTTGATCAGTAGCTCATGTGTACTTATCACCCCAATGACTATAGGAAAAAAATAGAGTTTAAAACACTGAGATAGTATCAGCCTTTCCCATTTCCTCTATTAATATGCGGAATAGCCAGAAATGTAAGCTTGGTTGTCCCTTCTAATTATAATAAGTATCTTGTGAGCCCAGACTCAGGGATTTATAAAACAATATCATTAAAACATACAAGTACAGTTAAAACACTTTCAAAACACCTTGGCTGATAAAAAAATAAAACTGAAGATAAGTTAAATAATTATCTTTATTTAAATCTGGCCACCTCTGTCCAGTCTTCCAGTGGGTATTTTTTGTTGCTCAATCAGGGAGCAATAATGATCTGGGAAGTGTGTAAGATGCAGATAAGACAGGAAATGCATCGGGCTACTTCATCTGAATCACTGACTTGTGCAACAATAGACCAGAGTCCTGTGATGTTAAACACCCTGTTCACAAGCCCAGGTAATTAGTTACATTCTCCCGAAGCTGCTCTCCAATATCTGCATTGCAGCTAAAAACCAACTTACAGACTTGTTGGACAATAATTAAGTCAGAGGAAACTAAAAGAAAAAATAAATATTTTTTTTTCCCCTTATAAATGTTTTGGAACAATTTGGGTTATACTGGAAAATATATGCATAATCCAGTGTTTATGTTTGTCCTTAGAGTATATAGTATAGTATTATCTCTTTATATAGTACACTCTATTCAAGGTGAGTACCATAAAAATAAAGTACCATACGTTCCTCGCATTCTCTTCAGCTTAAAGGGATATTAGCTTTCTGGTATTTCTAAGGAGTGTAAAGAAAGCACAATTTAAACACAAAAAGAGGAGTTTTTGTGTTCATTTAAAGCTGTAGGTAACCAAGCCTCAGCTGCTTTCCTGTTGTATTGCTGAATTATTTACCTTTAAATAACCTGAAATAATAATGATAATAATAAGAATAATAGTGCATTTTAAATCACACTCATCTAGATTACGAGTTTTGCGCTACTCAAGGTGCAAAACTAACCCAATAAAAGTTGCGTTATTACATCCTCCATATCGCTGCCATTACGAATTTCTGAAAAGCCTCCTTGTGCGTGCGATATGGTGGCGTTAATCTCCACACCGCACAAAATCCAAGGGCTGTATGGGCATTGCCCTTAAAAGGGAATTTAGCTCTTTTGCATTGCCCTTAAAAGGGCATTCAGCTCTTTTTCAAGGCCCAAAGCCCTAATCTAAAAAAAAAAAACACCCCAAAAAAAAAACTAACACTAACCCCAGAAGATCTACTCCCAGTTTCTGAAGTCCCAACATTCATCTCCATCAAGGCAGCGAGGTCTTTATCCATCCCAGTCTTTAGCCATCCTGGAAGTCGATGCCATCCTGTGCGGAGTGTCCTCTTCATACTGTCACCGCCGTACACTGAAGTTGAATGCAAGGCAGCCGTCAAAATGGCGTACCTTGCATTCCTATTGGCTGATTTGATTCTTCAAATTCAAATCAGCCAAATGGATGAGAGCTACTGAAATCCTATTGGTTGTTCAAAACAGCCAATAGGATGAGAGCTACTAAAATCCTATTGGCTGATTTGAACAGCCAATGGGTTTTCAGAAGCTCTCATCCTATTGGCTGATATGAATTTGAAGAATCAAATCAGCCAATAGGAATGCAAGGTACGCCATTTTGAAACAGTTACCTTGCATTCAACTTCAGTGTACGGCGGTGATTGAATGAAGAGGACGCTCCGCTCAGGATGTCTTCGGCTTCCAGGATGGCTCCGCTCTGCACCACCAGGATGAAGATAGAAGACGCCCCCAGGATGGATGAAGACCTCACTGCCTGGATGAAGACCTTGCCGCCTCGATAGAGATGGATGTCCGGACTTCAGAAACCGTGAGTAGATCTTCTGGGGTTAGTGTTAGTTTTTTTGTTTTTGTTTTTTGTGGTTTTTTTTTTTTTTAGATTAGGGCTTTGGGCTTTGAAAAAGAGCTGAATGCCCTTTTAAGAGCAATGTAAAAGAGCTAAATACCCTTTTATGGGCACTGCCCATACAAATGCCCCTTTAGGGGCAATGGGTAGCTTAGATTTTTTTTTTAGAGTTAGGTTTTTTATTTGGGGATTTGGTTGGGTGGTGGGTTTTACTGTTGGGGGGGCTACTTTTTTACATGTAAAAGAGCTGATTTCTTTAGGGCAATGCCCTACAAAAGCCCCTTCTAAGGGCTATTGGTATTTTATTGTAGGCTAGGGGGTGTTTTTATTTATTTTTATTTTTATAGGGCTATTAGATTAGGTGTTATTGGTTTTTGTTGTTGATCATTTTGTTTATTTTTTTTGTAATCTTAGTGCTTTTTATTTTTCATTATTTTAGTGTTTATTTTTTTGGTAAACTTAGATTTTTTTACATTTTTCATAGGATTTTTTTTTTTAGTTGTAATTTAGATTTTTTAATTGGTAGTTTTTTTATTTTCTTAGAATAGTTATGTTAGGTTAATTTATAGTTTAATATTAGGTTTATATTTATTTCACAGGTAAATTTTTATTTATTTAAATAGAGTTATATTGTAATTTTAATTTAAAGTTAGGGGAGTGTTAGGTTTAGGGGTTAATAGTTTAATTTAATGTTTTGCGATGTGGAGGGCCGGTGGTTTATGGGTTGATAGGTTTATTTAGTGGTTGAGCTGTGGGAGACCGGGGGTTTAGGGGTTAATAACTTTATTTAGTGGCGGCGATGTCAGGGAGCGGCGGAATAGGGGTTAATAACTTTATTATAGTGGTGGCGATGTCAGGGTGCAGGGGAATAGGGGTTAAGATTAAGAGTTAATAGGTTTAATTTAGTGTTTGCAATGCGGGAGGGGGGTGGTTTAGCGGTTAATAGGTAGTTTATGGGTGTTAGTGTACTTTGTAACAGTTTAGTTATGAGTTTTGTGAAACATTTTTGTTACAGAAAATCAATAACTACTACCCTCAGATGTCGGTATGGATCGTGTCAGTATAGTCTGTAACGCAAGCATTTTAGCCTCACTGCACAACCTGTAATACTGGCGCTATGGAAATCCCACGTAAAAATGTCATTTTTTTGAGTGCAGGATTGCCGTTGCGTTACAGGCTACTTGTGGTATAGCTATACTGACACGACTCAGAATAATGCGCTACTGCTTTTACGTTGAAATTGCCATTTTCTCAGTGTTAAAAGCTGCAATGCAAAACTCGTAATCTTGGTGACTGTGTGCTGTACACATCTACACAAATGTACTTCTTCTTCCCAGGTTGTTATTAAATTTAATCTTAATCTTTTTTTTGTTCTACTTTCCATATTTAGGGCCAGATTACACGTGGAGTTCTAAATATCGCTTGCATGCAAACATTATTAGCGCTCCACTTTGTAATACCAGCGCACGATAATGTGCACTGGTATTACAAGTTAATCACAATGCGGACGTGAGCTCACTTTTACATTGCTAGGAAGCATTCGTGCAGATGGCATCAGAACCTCGCGAAACGAAGGAGGTAAGTAGTGCAGCGATGGGCAGCATTTTTATATATGTATTGGAATATATACACATAGTATTACAAATACATAAATATATAGGCAAATACATATAGTAACACATACATATATAGGCAAATACATATAGTAACACAAATATATAGGTAAATACATATAGTAACACATAAATATTTAGGTAAATACACATAGTAACACATAAATATATATTTATATACACATAGTAATACATAAATATAAATATGTATATACACATAGTAACACATAAATATATATGTATATACACATAGTAACACATAAATATATATGTATATACACATAGTAACACATAAATATATATATATATATGTATATACACATAGTAACACATAAATATATATATATATGTATATATACACATAGTAACACATAAATATATACAGTATGTATATACACATAGTAACACATAAATATATATGTATAGTAATATATACACATAGTAACACACACATATATATATATATATATATATATATATATATATATATATACACATAGTAACACATAAATATATATGTATATATATATATATATATATATATATATATATATATATATATATGTATATACACATAGTAAAACATAAATATATATATATATATATATATATATATATGTATATACACATAGTAACACATAAATATATATGTATATACACATAGTAACACATAAATATATATATAAACATAGTAACACATAAATATATATGTATATACACATAGTAACACATAAATATATATATGTATATACACATAGTAACACATAAATATATATGTATATACACATAATAACACATAAATATATATGTATATACACATAGTAACACATAAATATATATATATATATATATATATATATATATATATATATATATATATAAACATAGTAACACATAAATATATATGTATATACACATAGTAACACATAAATATACATGTATAGGAATATATACACATAGTAACACGTAAATATATATGTATATACACATAGTAACACATAAATATATATATGTATATACACATAATAACAAATAAATATATATGTATATACACATAGTAACACATAAATATAAATATGTATATACACATAGTAACACATAAATATATATGTCTATTATCATATACATACTGTATGTATTTACATTGCGGTCTATGGGAACACAACACACAGTACCCATAGACAGCATTGTAAAGGCACTTTTTAGTGCAGTTTTGTTTTTCTAACATTCCACTCCCACCAACTTTAAAGGGACAGTCAACCCAAAATAGGTTCTGAGTGATACATATTAAGTTTCAACCGATTATTATTTAGAAATGTAGCCAAATTTTCTTCCATATATTGTTTTAAAGTAAAAAGACTTACGATTTGCTCCTGTGTTGTTTTAAAATGTCCACCTGCCCCCTCCCCTATTTCGTCACCAGCATGTCATCTGCCTGTAATTGCAGTAACTTTTCTATCCTACATGTCCCCTTGTTTGGCCCATGTGCAATGTGTCGATTTTAGTCAAGGGGTACTTTTGAATCCTTAACTTGATGTAACCGCTCAGTATCCTAGCGGTTTCCTATGTTAGACGTACCAGTGTGCTTGTCAGTGTGCATTGCTCGGTCGGTCCCAGAGCTGTTCCCAGATTGGACTGTAATTAAAAGTATATGGTATGTCTATTGGATTTGATTCTTAATAATAATCGTTATGGCAATATGTAATATGACCTTAAATTGCGAGCGATGCACACTGACAAGTACACTGGTACGTCTCACATAGGAAACCGCTAGGATACTGAATGGTTACATGAAGTTACGGATTAAAAAGTACCATTTGACTCAAATTGGCACATTGCGCATGCGCCAAACACGGGAACGTGTAGGATAGAAATATTACTGCGATCACAGGCAGATGACGTGCTGGTGATGAAATAGGGGAGGGGGCAGGTGGACATTTTAAAACAAAACAAGTCTTTTTACTTTAAAATGATATATGGTAGAAAATTGGGCTACATTGGTAAATATTAATCAGTTGAAACTTAATATAAATCACTTAGAACCTATTTTGGGTTGACTGTCCCTTTAAAGCCCCAATACTTCCTAGTGCATTAATTTTTTATTTTTTTAAATTAAAAAAACTACAATGCCTTCTATTTGGGCATTTGGGGCACTTTTAGAATATTAACCAGAGATCTAATCTCTGGTTAATTTTCGGAGAGCTAATTGCTACCACGATTGCTCTCACAGGATATGTGCGTATGCTACTGAAAAACAGTAGTAACTTTTACTAGAAGCGTTTTTGCTTATGGAAATATACTACAAAGGGCGTGATCACATATATGGCGCAGGTTTCGGCGCAAGCGTGGGAACCCGTGCCGCCTGTAATTTCACCTCGCACATCGGGGTATTACATATACTGCGCCATTAGATGCTAAAGTGGCGTAAGTGGGACAAACTGGCAATCTTCTGAAATGTGCGCAAATACACATTTTAGTCGTCGCAAGTAACTTACGCCAGTATTTTATCCATGGAAAGTGTAAAAAAAGAGTAGTTTTATGCAAATTAGGCTAACACTCTTAAAAATGAACCGTGATTTCATATAAAAATGTGACACGTAATTATGCTATTCAAAATTCATATATAAACCCATATATAAAGAGATGAAGGTAATACAATTATGATTTCCCATTGTTCTCTCCTACAAGTATTGTCGATTTTTTTGAGAAGAAATTTAAAGTAAATAAGCAAGTATATGTCCACAATGTGATAAAGTACCTACAAGCTCAATCCATTTGATTATGTTGTGGCTTCAAACTATTTCAAATACACAAATAAACCTTAAAAAAAACAATATCATAGTATACTGTCCCTTTAACCTTGAGATGCTGCTTAAATGTATGTGTTTGTTAAGGCTTCCAGGGAGTTACATTGCTTTTTTAGTCAGTGCAAGGGTTCCTGCGCCTGCAATTTGTGGCGAGATAAGAATGGAGCAGATTCTCTGAATTCTGCGCGTGTAAGTCCTTACGCTGTATATTGGATACCAAATTGCGCGTCTGTTCTATGTTAGTCTATGGTTAAAAAAATACGTCCGAAGGGTGAAATAAACGCGCGTAACTTGTATGCTACGCCATATATGTAATACCAAAATCAAGTAAAATATGGCGTTGCCGGCTTTTGCGGGCAACGCTGCATATGTAATAGAGCCCAAAGTTGCTTCTATTTAAAACTGAAATGTACCCATGCACATTTTTTTTTTACATTTCTTTCCCTTTAATGCAGGTAAGTAGCATAAGCCATGGTGCTTTTTTATATCCTGTTGCACATTAGTTTAGTCATCTATAGCTTTGATTCCCCAGGCTTGTAATGAGGCACAATAATGCAAGAAGTCATTTGTTTAAAATAACTAATTCCTCACCATAGTGAATGAAGGTTTGATAAATATTACATACAATATTATGCTCAATTCTGATTATGATTTACAATAAGTGCAAAAGATGAACATAATACACAAATCGTTAAGCATAAAAAATATTGGTCCTTCTCTTGTAGATTTGAAACTCTAGTCGGAAACTCTGTATTTGATTTGTTACTTCTCAAATTGATGTAATTTGTAACTTTTATCTAAAACTTTGTCAGTAATTATTTACAGAGATATATGATACAAAGTGTACAGTCACTCAAGAAATACATAGACATGTAATTCTGTATGATTATATAGCGCTAGATTGTGAGTGGTAGTTAGTGATCCCACTCGCGCGTTAACTCCGTTCGACTTTGGCTTTTTTTCATGCGTCAGGTAGCGCACATGACATGAAATATTAATTTTTCACATTCTAATGTTCTTCACATAGCAGAATATGTTCTATTCATTTTTAAATACATAATTCTACATATATGAGCTGTTATTTAGTAAATATGTATAAATAGATACCTCACAATTATCCTAAATACTGTGATTCAGTCCCTCATTGGGGCTGTCCCCTCATCCTTCACTCCTTCCTGTTCCACTCATATGCACAGTCAGCTAGAATTAGCAAGAATGTCCTGATCAATTTAGCATCCTTTTTCAATGACAGCACATTCTATATATCTGACACACATGGGTTTATATGCATATATGTACATGCTGTACTGTCACTTTAATAATTTAAACATTTCTGATGGGGTGTAATAGGGATAAACATCAGAAGGAGAAAAAGGAAGAGCTGATTTTTTTTTTTTTTACTGAGAACAGTGTATGAATGGTACTACTAGATTTTATCTCCTTAGCAAGTTGCAGCAGAGTAGAAGGAAAATTTGAGCAATGGGGAAAAGTCCAAAGAAAAGAGCTTTTTTAAATATAGCCTGATAATTATTAATATTTTTTAGACTCATTTAGAGGGAACATTTAAATTATACCTAGAGGCTATGAGGTTCACTGGAAACAAGTGTCAGCTCATTTTGGGGTTAGAGAAAAGTCTAAGAAGAACCAGAGAATTGAGGCTATAGTGGCTTAAATAGCACATTTCCAAATTATTAATCCATAGGATTAAGATAGCTGAGAAGACCAAATGATGTGATTCTGCCCTGTACAGACTTTTGAAAACGTAATAATGTAGTGCACTTGCGGTGGGCTAGTGGCTGTATAGGTATTATTAGTTTAGATGGGTATTTGCGGTGGGCTAGTGGTGGTATAGGTGTTAATAGTTTAGATGGGTACTTGCGTTGGGTATGTGGTGGTATAGGTGTTAATAGTTTAGATGGGTACTTGCAGTATAGGTATTATTAGTTTAGATGGGTACTTGCGGTGGGCTAGTGGCGGTATAGGTATTATTAGTTTAGATGGGTACTTGCGGTGGGCTAGTGGCGGTATAGGTATTATTAGTTTAGATGGGTACTTGCGGTGGGCTAGTGGCGGTATAGGTGTCAATAGTTTAGATGGGTACTTGCGGTGTGCTAGTGGCGGTATATGTATTATTAGTTTAGATGGGTACTTGCGGAATAGGTGTCAATAGTTTAGATGGGTATTTGTGGTGGGTATGTGGTGGTATAGGTGTTATTAGTTTAGATGGATATTTGTGGTGGGTATATGGTGGTATAGGTGTTAATAGTTTAGATGGGTACTTGCAGTGGGTATGTGGCGATATAGGGGGTAATAGTTTAGATGGGTACTTGCGGTGGGTATGTGGCGATATAGGGGGTAATAGTTTAGATGGGTACTTGTAGTGGGTATGTGGTGGTATAGGTGTTAATAGTTTAGATGGGTACTTGCGGTGGGTATGTGGCGATATAGGGGGTAATAGTTTAGATGGGTACTTGCGGTGGGTATGTGGCGATATAGGGGGTAATAGTTTAGATGGGTACTTGCGGTGGGTATGTGGCGATATAGGGGGTAATAGTTTAGATGGGTACTTGTAGTGGGTATGTGGTGGTATAGGTGTTAATAGTTTAGATGGGTACTTGCGGTGGGTATGTGGCGATATAGGGGGTAATAGTTTAGATGGGTACTTGCGGTGGGTATGTGGTGGTATAGGTGTTAATAGTTTAGATGGGTACTTGCGGTGGGTATGTGGCGATATAGGGGGTAATAGTTTAGATGGGTACTTGCGGTGAGCTAGTGGTGGTATAGGTGTTAATCGTTTAGTTGGGTACTTGTGGTGGGTATGGGGTTGTATAGGTGTTAATAGCTTAGATGGGTACTTGCGGTCACATTTATATGTTAGTGAATATAGTACACCAAAAAAAATCCTAATTGAGAGAGATTGCTTGGAATATGTAGTTCTATTTTAATTCTCTATTGTTTCTTCAACTTGAGGAATGAATATGCTTCCATAACAAATTGTGTGTGGCAGTGAAAGAGTAAAAACAGTTTTAAATAAAAAAGGAAATCGGACACCCAGGCAATAATTAGACGGTTAATTTTGCAAAGTCTTGTAAAATTAAATGAATTGAATAATTCTAAGCTTTGGAACTCCAAGTATCAGTAACTTGAGGATTGGTAGCCAGGACAATTTTAATCAACTTCAGATGTAGCACTCAGATGTCTGCACATTTCTCCTTGAGAGACTGTAACCCTTTCACTGCCTGGTTCACAGAATTCATAAAACAATTTACAAACAACATCTTTTTTTAAGATTTTTTTTGTGTGCGTGTGGTTCCCACATAAGCTACGCTTATGTCAAGATTTAACCAAGCCAAGTTGATAAATATTATTAAACTACTTACTATAAAAACAAATAAATTATCATTAAAAAAAATCTGTATGCAATTATACAGCAGTGACAATGATTTATTGTTGTGGCAGATTTTATTGGCTCTTTAGGAATAAAAAGAATAGTCTTTCTTTGTTGAGAAGATTTTTCTGGTACTGGTCTATGATTATATTAAGCCCATGTGAAAGTCGTGAACATTTTAAAACATTTAAAACGGATTTTGAAACTAATGTGAATTGCATGTTTTGTACAGCTCATCCCCTGGGGGCAGACTGTTCCCTGGCTGAGAAGGACAACCCACCTGGCTCTATTGGTTAACAGGAGCAAGCCTAACAACAAAACATAGTTCATTCAAGACACTAACACTATTAGAACTTGTCATACGTTTTAAAAGACCTTTGTTTAAAGGTGACCGAAGCATTGGCCTAGATTCATCGAAGCCCTTTCAAATCTGTATCCTGGGGACCCCCTGAACTGCAGTCTCATTTCCCATGGCTGTTTCCTTCTAGTAGCCCTGTTAAAGGTAGAACATACAATATTAAACAACTTTACAATTTACTTCTGTGAACCAATGAAAAATGTGCAGCCACCAATCAGCAGCTAGCTCCCAGTAACTAATTAGTTTACTAGTTGACTTTCAATTAAGGATACCAAGAGAATGAAGCAAATTAAATAATAGAAGTAAATTGTTTAAAAACCCATGTTCTGTCTAAATCATGAAAGAAAAATGTTCCTGTTCCTTTAAGTCACCACAGGTGCACAAGTTATGGAAACTGTGCCAGGTTGCTGGGGGGAGGGCTTTGCAAACCCAAATCTGAGCCTTTCACTTTACAGGGGGGCGTCTGCCATTTTAAATGAGGGATCACATGCCCCTATAAAATGCAGATCATCAATATCCTGTACTTAAAGGTCCCATGAGATTACCAAGCAGCCTTGTTGTAAAGGGGGAATCTGTTAGAAAACAGCGAGACAAAAATATACCAAAATAGTAAAAAAATTAAAATAAATAGAAAATTGGGGTTTGTTCAGTAAATAATAGACATGTACCATTTATTTCGGCCGAATTTGGTTTTCGGACGAATTTTGGCCGATTCGGAGATTCGGATGAATCTGAATTTCCGAAAACGCACCATAATGAAAATTCCGAAAACGAATAAATCAGTTTCTGAATTTTCGGATCCATTCTTTATTTATATTTGGAATTTTGCATTGTTCTAATCTAAACCACAGTTCCCAAACATAGCCAACACTAACTGAAACACTAAATAAAGCTTTTTACCCTTAAACCGCCGTTCCCCGACATCGCCGACACTAACTAAACCTATTAACCTCTAAAACCGCAGTTGCCAAACATCGCTGACACTAACTAAACCTATTAACCTCTAAACCACAGTTCCCATACATCACTGACCCTAACTAAACCTATTAACCTCTAAACCGCAGTTCCCAAATATCGCCAACACTAACCAAAACACTAAATAAAGCTATTAACCCTTAAACCTACTTTCCCCAACATCGCTGACACTAACTAAACCTATTGACCTCTAAACCACCGCCCCCACATCGCCAACACTAAATAAACCTATTAACCACTAAACCGCTGCCCCCCTACATCGCCAACACTAACTAAAACTATTAAAACCTAAACCGCCATCCCCACATCGCCAACACCAACTAAACCTATTAACCCATAAACCGCCACCCCCCACATCGCCAACGCCAACTAAACCTATTAACCCCTAAACCGCCCCCCCCACATCGCTGACACTAAATAAACCTATTAACCTCTAAAACGCTGATTTGAATACCCAATAGGATTTAAGCAGCTCTCATTCCTATTGGCTGATTTGAATTTTTCAGCCAATAGGAAAGCAACGGTACCCCAATATAAAAGGGGTACCTTGCATTGAATCCTCAGTGTGTGGCGGATGATTGCATGAAGAGGACCTCCACGTCAGACTGATGGACCTCCATCTGGACCTCCGCCTCCACGCATCCACCGACCACTCTGCCTCTGCAGGGATGAAGAAGGTAGAAGATGCCGGTCTCACAATGGATGAAGATGGAGCCTCCTGGATGAAGGTGCTTCACCGATGGGATGAAGATCTTTTACAGGACTTCAGCAACTGTGAGTACGGATTTTGGGGTTAGTGTTATTTTTTTTTTTAGGGGTGTTTTTTATTTTTTAAGATTAGGGCTTTTTTTATTTATAATGGGCTGAGAAAGAGCTGAATGTTAGGATTTTTTTATTTTGTGGGTTTGGGGGTGGGGTTTTGTAACTTTAGGGCAATGCCCTACAAAAGGCACTTTTAAGGGCTATTGGTAGTTTATTATAGATTAGGTTTTTTTATTTTAGAGTGTTTTTTTTTAGAAAAAACACAAAGGGTATTAAAAAAGGAATAATTTTTATTATTTTGGATAATTTCGTTTGTTATTTTTAGTAATGGGAGTTTTTTTAGTTTTGGGATGTTTTTTTTTTTTTAGATTAGGGATTTATTTTTTATTTTTAATTGGCTGAAAAAGAGCTCAATGCCCATACAAATGCCCTTTTTGGGGCAATGGGTAGATTAGTTGTTTTTTTTGTGGGTTTGAGGGGGTTTGTAATGTTAGGTGGTGTTTGTTTTATTATTTTTTTGCAAAAGATCTGTTAACTTTATGACAATGCCCTACAAAAAGCCCTTTTAAGGGCCATTGGTAGTTTATTATCGATTAGGGTTTTTTATTTTGGGGTGTTTTTTTTTTTTTTAAAAAACAGGGGTATTAGAAAAGAAATAATTTTTATTATTTTGGATAATTTTGTTATTTTTTGTAATTTTAGTGTTTATTATTTTTTGTAATTGTAGTTTTAATTTTTTGTAATGTTAGGTTTTTTATTTTTAGTAATGTTAGGTTTTTATTTTTATTAATGTTAGGTTTTTTTAGTTTAAGCTTAGTTTTTATTTTTATTTCACAGGTATGCTTGTATTTATTTTAAAATAGGTAGTTAGTTAATAATTGTAACTTTACTTTAGGTGTATTTTAGTTATGTTAAAGTTAGGGGTTTTTAGGTTTAGGAGTTAATATAGTTTATTTATGTAGTTGCGATGTGGAGGGTGGCGGTTTAGAAGTTAATAGGTTTAGTTAGCATTGGCGATGTGAGGGGCTGCGGTTTAGGTGTTAATAGGTTTAGTTAGTGTTGGTGATCTAGGGGGGGCGAAGGTTTAGGGGTTAATAGCAATATTTAGTGTTGGCGATGTCAGGGAACAGCGTTTTTTTAGATAATTATGTTTCGGGAATCGGCATATTCTTTATGTTAAATAAAATCGTTTTATCGGATCCATACTTTATTTCTGATCCATTCTTTATTCATATTCATTATTCTATTGTAAACTTCAGAATAGAATAAAGAATATGAATAAAGAATGGATCCGAAATAACGAATGGATCCGAAAAACGAACGGATCTGAAAAAAAAAACGATTTAACTTAACATAACTAATTTGCCGAAACAATTTTTTTTTTTAACTTAACTAAACTAATTTCCCAAAACGAAATTATTTATTTAACTGATGAAAACGAAACAAAACTAAACATTTTTTTTTCGCGTTGCACATGTCTTGTAAATAATACTGTGACAAAAATATAAAACAAGTTATGGTTACATTTAAGAAATTGACAAGCAATAAAGGCATAGAAAGATAAAGTTAAAGGATGTCTTATATATACAGTATTTGGTATCACAATGTAATCTTCATGGGGTTAACCCTGAGGGGCAGTTACTGTTTATTTCTTCTCGGTTGTTTCTAGAGGCAACCAATCAAGTTACTTTCAATCACGCCTTTATGGAGTATGGGAAAAACCGTTAAAAATAGAAGGAATGCTGCAACAAGTTGTAGAGGGAATTTCTTTTGGATAAACCTCAGTGTGTAAGCTGTCAAAACATATAAAAGAAACAACAGTGCATCCCACTCTAAGTGTAGTATTTTTATTCAAAGAAATACGCACACCTTTAAAGGGACAGTCAACACCAGAATTGTTGTTGTTTTAAAAGATAGATAATCCCTTAATTATCAATTCCCCAGTTTTGCATAACCAACACAGTTATAATTATACACATTTTACCTCTGTAATTACCTTGTATCTAAGCCTCAGCAGACTGCCCCCTTATTTCAGTTCTTTTGACAGACTTGCATTTTAGCCAATCAGAGCTGTCTCCATAGCAAATTCACGTGCATGAGCTCAATGTTATCTATATGAAACACGTGAACTAATGCCCTCTAGTGGTGAAAAACGATCAAAATGCATTTAGATTAGAGGCGGCCTTCAAGGTCTAAGAAATTAGCATATGAACCTCCTAGGTTTAGCTTTCAACCAAGAGAACAAAGCAAAATTGGTGATAAAAGTAAATTGGAAAGTTGTTTAAAATTACATGCCCTATTTGAAACATGAAAGTTTTTTTGGACTTGACTTCCCTTTAAAAACACTTACTGACAAGCAGTGATAAATTTGCACATTATATGTTTGTGTCAGAAGTTCGTCACTCGGAAACTCCCACTTGATCGGGTATGGCGTCTTTTTTTGGCTTAACGTCTACGGTCCCTGCAATGGGTTGTCATGTTGGTTTGGAGCGCCAGTGCCGTGCCATGTGGTTAAGGTCTTAACAGTACTGAGGGAGGACAACATTTCTCGTACCTCAATGCGTTTCTCTCGATCCTTGGTATGGCTTTCTCAAGAGGTTAGTATCAACCAGTTTTGGTAATCAAAAGAACCGCCAAGTGGATATTTCAAGTTCCAGTGTTTATGTCCGTTCAGGGGCTGGAGCTTACCAAAACTTGGGGTTACATTGTAGCTCTGGAATGTGTAAAGACTAAAGTTTTGCCCGTCTTTAACTGGAATAAATTTCAACAAATAATATGTGTGAAGATTAAAAATGATACTGCTAAAGAAAGGAAGACAAAAATGCAAAAAATAAAAATGATGATGAAATAAAACCACTGTAACGTTTACAACCTTTCTTTAGCATTATCATTTGTAAGCTTCACAAAGTTTTATTTGTTGAAATTATATTTGTTGAGCTTTTACTTGTTAAAATTTATGCCAATTAAAAACTGGCAAAACTTGATGTTTTAAGATAACATTATTGTGCCCTTGCACATTCCGGAGCTACAATATAACAACAAGTATGGGTAAGCTACACCCCCTGGAGGGAAGTAAAGACCAGAACTTGAAAAGCCACTTGATGGTTCTTTCGACTACCAAAACTGGTTAATTCTACCATCTTGAGAAAGCACAACCGAGGATCAGGAGAAATGCGTTGAGATACAAGGCATTTTGTTCCCCCTCTGTACTGTTAAGACCTTACTCCACATGTCAGTAGCGCTCCAAACCAACATGACAACCCATTGCAGGGACTGTAGACATAAGTAAAAAAAGGACTCCATACCCGGTCGAGTTTCCAAGTGACGGACTTCTGACACAAACATATGATATGCAATTTTATCCCTGCTTGTCAGTAAGTGTTTTAAAACTTGCGCTTATTTCTTTGAATAAATATACTACATTTAGAGTGGGATATGCTGTTGTTTCTTTTATATCTGATAGAAAAATAGATCAAGCAATGCTCATAATGTTTTATTAGTGCCCATTCCCTCTATTAAAATCTATACTTGTGTGAAATGCCAGAACATGACATCTTACATATCAGATAGGAACCAATAGCTACATTAAAAATAATAATTGCATGCACAGCACTTAGAAAACACATTTGCAAAACGATTTATGTGATTGTAAAATATTTCCATTAATTTCCTTGCTCATTAGCTAGTTCTATGGTGATTTACCACCCGGAAGCTGCCTCTTTTAGACCAGTGTGCTTTTCACAGAGGAAAACTTTCCAGAAGTATATCAGTCTGATCCCACCAAGTGAGGTCAGTCTAGCCCCGAAATACCAGGCAATTCTCCTCTGAACAAGGAACATGACAACCCCAGGCTATCGTTTCGGCCTCCTATGGGCCTCGTCAGTGAGGTGCAGCCACATTCCTCTAAGCACACTGGGCAAGGAGTCCACGTCTGGTTTGCCCCATCACCCATAGGAAGACTTCCCCAGGATCCTATTAATTTGCATACGAAGAGAGAAGCGCTCTACCAGGAACGAACAACTTCTCATTAGCTAGTTCTATGGCGATTTGCCACCTGGAAGCAGCCTCTTTTAGACAAGTGTGCTTTTCACAGAGGAAAACTTTCCTGAAGTATATCAGACTGATCCCGCCAAGTAAGGTCATTCCATAGAAATAGCTGATGAGCTGTTGTTCATTCCTGGTAGAGCGCTTCTCTCTTTGTATCCAAATGAATATGACCCTTGGGAAGTCTCCCTATGGGTGATGGGGGAAGCCAGACGTGGACTCATTGCCCAGTGTGCTTAGAGGAATGTGGCTGCACCTCACTGACGAGGCCCATAGGAGGACGAAACGATCGTCTGGGGTTGTCATGTTCCTTGATCAGAGGAGAATTACCTGGTATTTTGGGGCTGGACTGACCTTACTTGGTGGGATCAGACTGATATGCTTCAGGAAAATTTTCCTCTGTGAAAAGCACACTGGTCTAAAAGAGGCTGCTTCCGGGTGGTATATCGCCATAGACCTAGCTGATGAGCTGTTGTTCGTTCCTGGTAGAGTGCTTCTCTCTTTGTATGCAAATGAATATGACCCTTGGGAAGTCTCCCTATGGGTGATGGGGGAAACCAGACGTGACTCCTTGCCCAGTGTGCTTAGAGGAATGTGGCTGCACCTCACTGACGAGGCCCATAGGAGGCCGAAACGATCGTCTGGGGTTGTCATGTTCCTTGATCAGAGGAGAATTGCCTAGTATTTTGGGGCTGGACTGACCTTACTTGGCGGGATCAGACTGATATGCTTCAGGAAAATTTTCCTCTGTGAAAAGCACACTGGTCTAAAAGAGGCTGCTTCCGGGTGGTAAATCGCCATAGACCTAGCTGATGAGCTGTTGTTCGTTCCTGGTAGAGTGCTTCTCTCTTTGTATGCAAATGAATATGACCCTTGGGAAGTCTCCCTATGGGTGATGGGGGAAACCAGACGTGACTCCTTGCCCAGTGTGCTTAGAGGAATGTGGCTGCACCTCACTGACGAGGCCCATAGGAGGCCGAAACGATCGTCTGGGGTTGTCATGTTCCTTGATCAGAGGAGAATTGCCTAGTATTTTGGGGCTGTACTGACTTTACTTGGCGGGATCAGACTGATATGCTTCAGGAAAATTTCCCTCTGTGAAAAGCACACTGGTCTAAAAGAGGCTGCTTCTGGGTGGTAAATATCCATAGAACTAGCTGATGAGCTGTTGTTCGTTCCTGGTAGAGCTCTTCTCACTTTGTATGCAAATTAATATGAACCTTGGGAAGTCTCCCTATGGGTGATGGGGAAACCAGACGTGGACTTTTTGCCTAGTGTGCTTAGAGGAATGTGGCTGCACCTCACTGACGAGGCCCATAGGAGGCCGAAATTGTAGTCTGGGGTTGTCATGTTCCTTGATCAGAGGAGAATTGCCTGGTATTCCGGGGCTGGACTGACCTTACTTGGCGGAATCAGACTGATATGCTTCAGGAAAATTTTCCTCTGTGAAAAGCACACTGGTCTAAAAGAGGCTGCTTCTGGGTGGTAAATATCCATAGAACTAGCTGATGAGCTGTTGTTCGTTCCTGGTAGAGCTCTTCTCACTTTGTATGCAAATTAATATGAACCTTGGGAAGTCTCCCTATGGGTGATGGGGAAACCAGACGTGGACTTTTTGCCTAGTGTGCTTAGAGGAATGTGGCTGCACCTCACTGACGAGGCCCATAGGAGGCCGAAATTGTAGTCTGGGGTTGTCATGTTCCTTGATCAGAGGAGAATTGCCTGGTATTCCGGGGCTGGACTGACCTTACTTGGCGGAATCAGACTGATATGCTTCAGGAAAATTTTCCTCTGTGAAAAGCACACTGGTCTAAAAGAGGCTGCTTCCGGGTGGTAAATCGCCATATAATTAGTTGATGAGCTGTTGTTCGTTCCTGGTAGAGCGCTTCTTTATTTATATTAATTGCATACTTTATCTGAATCATGAAAGTTTAATTATTTTTTAGTGGGGCAGCCAAGCACACCACAAGATAATTATTGCCAATCACCAGAGATAAAAGACCATTTAACATTTACTTTTTTGTGTTATGTTTATGATTATATTTCTGACTGAGCCATGTTACCGTTTTAAATAGCCACAAAACTAGGCTAATAGAAAATGCATAAAAATACTAATCTAAAGAAAAGAAATGGAATTTCATAGCTTTTTCCTTTTATTACACAAATTAGTCATGGCCAGCTCACACATAAGGTCTGATTCTCAAAAACTCACAAGTATAAAGATAAACCAACAGCTTATTTTACTAAGCACTTTATTGTAAAGTAAGTGCCATTCCTCTATATAACAGTGAAATTCACAGTTCCCAAGGTAGAAATCCCCTTTGAAACGATCCCTGAGAAACATTGCAATACTGACAAGAAACCTTATAGATTCTTGCCAGACAAGAGAGCTTTAGAGAATTGGGACCATTTTCTTTCATAAAGATATATTTATTTATTTTAATCTAGTGTTATATAAAAATGTATTTTTTTATTCTTGTTAATTTTTAAATTATTTATTACATTTTTATTTAGTTTACAGTATAACTATGGAAAACATATATATATTCCAAGGGGCTGAGTTATCAATGTCTGGAGGACATGATCCGCTGTAGCGGATCATGTCCGCCAGACATCGCTTAATGCCGACAGCATACGCTGTCGGCTTTTAACATTGCACAAGCAGTTCTGGTGAACTGCTTGTGCAATGCCACCCCCTGCCGATTTGTGGCCAATCTAGCAGGGGGTGTCAATCAACCCGATCATACACGATCCGGCGGATTGCTGTCTGCAGCCTCAGAGGAGACGTATGAGTTAAGGAGCTTCTTAACTCCTGTTTCCGGCAAGTCTGAAGGCTCTCGCGGAAACAGATGCATTGGGGCCCAAGTGTTTACATGACCCAAAATATTGACAAAAGAGGGTTAAAGTGGTGTGCTAACATTAGCACGCTCACACAATATACAAATATCATGCCCGTGCGAATGCATGAGTGCAAGCTAAATTTGCACTTATCAGGTTAGCGCGACTGAAGTCCTTGTATAAAGGGTTAGGGGGTAAATAAAAAGTTGCACCAAATACAAGATAACTACATTAAAATAAAGTGTTACCCTCATAAATAAACCTGATAAAACGTATTCACATAAATATTACAAATAAAAAGTTATAAGGTATATGATATAGGACAAGGTGTTTGAATACGTCTAAATATATGTATGTAAATATGTGTATGTAAATATGTGTATGTAAATATGTGTATGTATACATGTGTATGTATATATGTGTATATATTTATGTTTACATGTGTATATATGTATATTCATAAATATATACACATATAAACGCATGTATACACATACTATATATACATATATGCATTTACTTTCCACTTAAATACCTGAAAATATTAAAAATAATTTTAAATCAATTTTAATATTTAATAATGTGTTTTACTGTGTATTTGTTGTAAATATTTTACATTCCAATGTTCTGCACATAGGAGGAAATGTTCTATATATTTCTAAACAGATATTTCTATATAAATATCTGTAGATACATACATATATATATATATATATATATATATATATATATATTTACATTTAAATATATATTTTAAAATAAATAGAATATTTTCATCTATGTGAAGAACATTGGAATGCAAAATATTCATAACTACCTTTGGGTTAGCACTGTAGGTTTAATGCCTTTTGGGTTAGCGGACATGCGTTAAATGTTAGTTTTTTTACCAGTTTGCACATTCCTTTATAGTCTTCGGGGAGGAGAAGTTAGTGCAGTTGCTATATTCAAGTTAGCACGCGTTGGCTTTCGTTTGTGAGCACACATTTTACTTTCAACTTGTAATATGCACGCCAACATGCACACGCTAAAAAATTGCTTCTGGCAGTGTTTGAGTGCCAGCAAAAGCAATAAATAGTGTGCCACATTTAATCTGACCCAGAATAAGGTACATACAATACAATCTGGAGTTTATATACAGAGTTAGCATTCTTTACTTCCCTTATACACTCTCGGCTAGATTTAGAGTTCTGCGGCCAAAGGGGTGCGTTAGCTACACGTGCTTTTTTTCCCCCGCACCTTTTAAATACCGCTGGTATTTAGAGTTCACAGAAAGGCTGCGTTAGGCTCCAAAAAAGGGAGCGTAGAGCATATTTACCGCCACTGCAACTCTAAATTCCAGCTGTGCTTACGGACGCGGCCAGCTTCAAAAACGTGCTCGTGCACGATTTCCCCATAGAAAACAATGGGGCCATTTGAGCTGAAAAAAACCTAACACCTGCAAAAAAGCAGCGTTCAGCTCCTAACGCAGCCCCATTGTTTTCTATGGGGAAACACTTCCTACGTCTGCACCTAACACTCTAATATGTACCCCGAGTCTAAACACCCCTAACCTTACACTTATTAACCCCTATTCTGCCACCCCCGCTATCGCTGACACCTGCATATTTTTTTAACCCCTAATCTGCCGCTCCGTACACCGCCGCTACCTACATTATACCTATGTACCCCTAATCTGCTGCCCCTAACACCGCCGACCCCTATATTATATGTATTAACCCCTAATCTGCCCCCCACAACGTCGCCTCCACCTACCTACAATAATTAACCCCTAATATGCCGACCGGAGCTCACCGCTATTCTAATAATTTTTTTAACCCCTAAAGCTAAGTCTATCCCTAACACTAACACCCCCCTAAGTTAAATATTATTTTTATCTAACGAAATAAATTAACTCTTATTAAATAAATTAATCCTATTTAAAACTAAATACTTACCTGTAAAATAAATCCTAATATAGCTACAATATAAATTATAATCATATTGTAGCTATTTTAGGATTAATATTTATTTTACAGGCAACATTGTATATATTTTAACCAGGTACAATAGCTATTAAATAGTTAATAACTATTTAATAGTTACCTAGTTAAAATAATTACAAAATTACCTGTAAAATAAATCCTAACCTAAGTTACAATTAAACCTAACACTACAATATCAATAAATTAATTAAATAAAATACCTACAATTATCTACAATTAAACCTAACACTACACTATCAATAAATTAATTACATACAATACCTACAAATAACTACAATTAAATAAACTAACTAAAGTACAAAAAATAAAAAAGAACTAAGTTACAAAAAATAAAAAAATATTTGCAAACATTAGAAAAATATTACAACAATTTTAAACTAATTACACCTACTCTAAGCCCCCTAATAAAATAATGAAATTTACAATTTTTTTTGTGCAGATATTTACGAACAGGTAATTAGTGAACCAAAATTTAGCTAGCGTAACTATTCACTCCTGAGTTGGAGTCCCACCTTTCGCGGGATACACTTAGCTACAAAGATATTATTTCCAACAATCCTGCTTAATAGACAGATCTTTAGTGCAGAGGTAATCCATACCACATCAACAACTCATATAGGTAACTGTTGTAAGGTATATTTGATAATACACAATGGCAAAAAGCCGGGTAAGTATCATATCACTCACCCTCCTTATCCGTAGCGGTATTCGTGCCTCTGTCACACACAACAGGTGAGTATTGCTGTTGTAGGCTGTTCTGAACTCCGGAACCATTCAGGCTCTCCTGAACCCGTAGCAAAACCAAAATGTAAGTCTAAAACAGATTCACAGTTCCAGGGTAGAAAGGAGAGAGAGGGGAGGTTTTGGTATAATAAAACATGTACTTTATTAATGTTTCTTAAAACAAACCGGCACAGCAAACAGTGAGATCCTTCTGCTGACGCATTTCCTGCCTCACTGGCAGTTCATCAGAGCATACGGATAGTAACTTACACAGCTGTTAAATCACTTGCAACAATGTATAACAGACCAATCAGAAACAAGTCATCAGAGTAAACTTGCACACCTTAATGTAGTGTTCACTTAACCCTTGATCGTACAAGACTTAGTAGTTATAAATTAGCGATTAGTCAAACAGTGAAATTATATACACTTGTAATTGAAAAACAGACTTTAAAAGTAGAAAAAATATTTTAAAAACCTATGAATTGGGATACGATCATAGAATGTTTCCATAGCAACAAAGAAAAAGTGGATTTTATTATCAGACATTTGCATTTAAGTAAAACTTGCCAAATTTGACTACACGCTTAAAAAGACAGAAAGGGACTAAGCCCGGTAAAATAATATTGGAAAAATATAAATATATCTAATCAACATATTTGCAGACCATTCCATAAGTATAAAAGGTAAATACTAATTATAATAGCGAGTCTGCAAACATATTTCTAGGGGTATAGTCATAAATATAGCGTGTCATTTTGAAAATAAGACAAAATTGGCAGAAATAGTCTATTTATAAATTTAAGTGGATAGATATTTATATATACACAGAATCTATTCTAGAACAATATTGTTAAACAAAGATCAATCGGTGTTTGGTCTCCAACACTTGCAGACTGGTATGTTCCAAAATTAGGAAACTTAAAATAAAGCTTTCTTCTCTATAGTGGAACATTTTAGTCATTATAAGTATATAAAAACAATAGTAAATGTTCTACATCTGAAGAAGATGGAAAAGAAGAAATCTTTATAGTGACAACCAATAACAATTTACCCAATGTGAACATAATACTCTATTTATCAATAAAAAGTTTCACATCACTGATTTTGTTTATTCCACAAGGGTGACCAGTCTTAAGTGTATAGATCCAAAAGATCTCTCTTTTACTTAGGGCATGGTACCTATCACCTCCTCTAACCCCCAGAGTGACCTGTTCTATGCCTTGGAACTTAAAATGCTTCAATCGGTTCTCATGTTGGAAAAAATGCTTAGCAACTGGTGTCTTAGGGGTCTCAGACTCTAGTGAAAGTAGATGTTCCCTAATTCTGTCTTTCAGATTCCTAGAGGTGAGACCCACATATTGAAATTTACAAAACATACATGTTACAAGGTAAACTACAAAAGTTGAATTGCAGTTGATCTTGTCCCTTATTTTATATGTCTTGCCTGTATTGGTAGATTTGAATATGTCTCCTATAATGACATATTCACAACTTTTGCAAGGTTTTACTCCACATCTGTGAAACCCTACATTAGTGGGTAACCACTGACTAAGTGTGACTCTTCCAGAGCTTAGTTTAGGTCCAAAGTTTTTTCTTAAGTCATCTCCAATAGTGTCAGATCTACTCGCAATAAAGTTACAACTCTTAGAAATATCTTGAAGATCTATATCTCTCTCTAGTAGTGGTAGTCTAGTTTTGATTATACTGCATACCTCACTAAACTGTTTACTATATCTAGTGATAAAATTGATGCCTTCTCTCTTTTTGCTTTTATTGTCGGTCCCTGTCTTGTCTTTCAATAAATCATTTCTATTAAAAGTGGACACCAATGTCGATATTTCTTGCAATTTAGTTGCATCATATCCTCTATCTATCAGTCGTTTTGTTAGGCTATCTGCATGTTTCCAATAATCGTGTAAATTTGTGCAGTTACATCTGAGCCTAATGTATTGTCCCTTAGGTATCCCTTTCTTAAGGTGACCTGGGTGTGAGGAGTCAGCTCTCAGAATGGTATTTCCGCTGATCTCCTTCCTATACACTTCTGTGATGAACTCATTGTTATTATGCTTTAAGAGTACATCCAAGTAAGGTATACTAGTGTCTGATGTACTATAGGTAAACCTTAAATTCTGATCATTGAGGTTGATGAACTCAACAAATTGCTCAAGTAGTTTGATGTCGCCGTCCCAAATCAGAAGAACATCATCTATGTAGCGTGTGTACAGTATTATGTTCCTCTGGAAGGGATTGCAGACATCAAAGATTTTCATCACTTCAAAATTGGCTAAAAAAAGGTTTGCATACGAGGGGGCAAATTTCACCCCCATCGCTGTCCCCCTCAGCTGTAGAAAAAACTCACCATTGAATATGAAATAATTTCTATACAATAGAAAGTTAATGGCCTGTAGGATATAATCTATAAGCTTATCATCATAGCCTGAGTATCTCACGAGCATATTTTGTATAGCTTCAATACCCAGAGTATGTGGGATGCAAGAGTAGAGTGAGACTACATCTATAGTCACAAGATGATAGTCTTCACTCCACTGTACATCTTGTATTAATCTGATATTAATCTACATGCATTGAAACGTCTTAAAAATAACCAAGATATAACAATCGTTGACTCTGATAAGGGCGGCTCTATTGTTGTGTTAAATGTAAAAGATTATCTCACTGAAGCTTACAGACAATTAGGGGATAGTGACACTTACAAAAAACTAACATTTAACCCTACAACCAAGTTTCAAAGGGAACTGAAACATTTTTTAGATTTAGGACTTGAAAATTCTATTCTGTCTACTAAAACTAGTGAATTCATTTTTGAAGAGAACCCTAGGGTACCTGTTTTTAAATACTTACCAAAGGTACACAAATCCCTTGAGACTCCCCCAGGGAGACCAATAATTTCTGCTATTGGCTCCCTGGGAGAAAGGCTGGGTCAATGGGTAGATGCACAACTACAACCCATTGTACAAGCACTACCAGGGTTCCTTAGAGACACCAAACATCTTATCAGATTAATACAAGATGTACAGTGGAGTGAAGACTATCATCTTGTGACTATAGATGTAGTCTCACTCTACTCTTGCATCCCACATACTCTGGGTATTGAAGCTATACAAAATATGCTCGTGAGATACTCAGGCTATGATGATAAGCTTATAGATTATATCCTACAGGCCATTAACTTTCTATTGTATAGAAATTATTTCATATTCAATGGTGAGTTTTTTCTACAGCTGAGGGGGACAGCGATGGGGGTGAAATTCGCCCCCTCGTATGCAAACCTTTTTTTAGCCAATTTTGAAGTGATGAAAATCTTTGATGTCTGCAATCCCTTCCAGAGGAACATAATACTGTACACACGCTACATAGATGATGTTCTTCTGATTTGGGACGGCGACATCAAACTACTTGAGCAATTTGTTGAGTTCATCAACCTCAATGATCAGAATTTAAGGTTTACCTATAGTACATCAGACACTAGTATACCTTACTTGGATGTACTCTTAAAGCATAATAACAATGAGTTCATCACAGAAGTGTATAGGAAGGAGATCAGCGGAAATACCATTCTGAGAGCTGACTCCTCACACCCAGGTCACCTTAAGAAAGGGATACCTAAGGGACAATACATTAGGCTCAGACGTAACTGCACAAATTTACACGATTATTGGAAACATGCAGATAGCCTAACAAAACGACTGATAGATAGAGGATATGATGCAACTAAATTGCAAGAAATATCGACATTGGTGTCCACTTTTAATAGAAATGATTTATTGAAAGACAAGACAGGGACCGACAATAAAAGCAAAAAGAGAGAAGGCATCAATTTTATCACTAGATATAGTAAACAGTTTAGTGAGGTATGCAGTATAATCAAAACTAGACTACCAGTTACATTTCTAAGAGTTGTAACTTTATTGCGAGTAGATCTGACACTATTGGAGATGACTTAAGAAAAAACTTTGGACCTAAACTAAGCTCTGGAAGAGTCACACTTAGTCAGTGGTTACCCACTAATGTAGGGTTTCACAGATGTGGAGTAAAACCTTGCAAAAGTTGTGAATATGTCATTATAGGAGACATATTCAAATCTACCAATACAGGCAAGACATATAAAATAAGGGACAAGATCAACTGCAATTCAACTTTTGTAGTTTACCTTGTAACATGTATGTTTTGTAAATTTCAATATGTGGGTCTCACCTCTAGGAATCTGAAAGACAGAATTAGGGAACATCTACTGTCCCTAGAGGCTGAGACCCCTAAGACACCAGTTGCTAAGCATTTTTTCCAACATGAGAACCGATTGAAGCATTTTAAGTTCCAAGGCATAGAACAGGTCACTCTGGGGGTTAGAGGAGGTGATAGGTACCATGCCCTAAGTAAAAGAGAGATCTTTTGGATCTATACACTTAAGACTGGTCACCCTTGTGGAATAAACAAAATCAGTGATGTGAAACTTTTTATTGATAAATAGAGTATTATGTTCACATTGGGTAAATTATTATTGGTTGTCACTATAAAGATTTCTTCTTTTCCATCTTCTTCAGATGTAGAACATTTACTATTGTTTTTATATACTTATAATGACTAAAATGTTCCACTATTGAGAAGAAAGCTTTATTTTAAGTTTCCTAATTTTGGAACATACCAGTTTGCAAGTGTTGGAGACCAAACACCGATTGATCTTTGTTTAACAATATTGTTCTAGAATAGATTCTGTGTATATATAAATATCTATCCACTTAAATTTATAAATAGACTATTTCTGCCAATTTTGTCTTATTTTCAAAATGACACGCTATATTTATGACTATACTCCTAGAAATATGTTTGCAGACTCGCTATTATAATTAGTATTTACCTTTTATACTTATGGAATGGTCTGCAAATATGTTGATTAGATATATTTATATTTTTCCAATATTATTTTACCGGGCTTAGTCCCTTTCTGTCTTTTTAAGCGTGTAGTCAAATTTGGCAAGTTTTACTTAAATGCAAATGTCTGATAATAAAATCCACTTTTTCTTTGTTGCTATGGAAACATTCTATGATCGTATCCCAATTCATAGGTTTTTAAAATATTTTTTCTACTTTAAAAGTCTGTTTTCCAATTACAAGTGTATATAATTTCACTGTTTGACTAATCGCTAATTTATAACTACTAAGTCTTGTACGATCAAGGGTTAAGTGAACACTACATTAAGGTGTGCAAGTTTACTCTGATGACTTGTTTCTGATTGGTCTGTTATACATTGTTGCAAGTGATTTAACAGCTGTGTAAGTTACTATCCGTATGCTCTGATGAACTGCCAGTGAGGCAGGAAACGCGTCAGCAGAAGGATCTCACTGTTTGCTGTGCCGGTTTGTTTTAAGAAACATTAATAAAGTACATGTTTTATTATACCAAAACCTCCCCTCTCTCTCCTTTCTACCCTGGAACTGTGAATCTGTTTTAGCCCTAATAAAATAACAAAGACCCCCAAAATAAAAAAATGCCCTACCCTATTCTAAATTAAAAAAAGTTCAAAGCTCTTTTACCTTACCAGCCCTGAAAAGGGCCATTTGCGGGGCATGCCCCAAATAATTCAGCTCTTTTGCCTGTAAAAAAAAACCATACAATACCCCCCCAACATTACAACCCACCACCCACATACCCCTAATCTAACCCAAACCCCCCTTAAATAAACCTAACACTAAGCCCCTGAAGATCTTCCTACCTTATCTTCACCATGCCAGGTTCACCGATCCATCCTCGGAAGTCTTGATCCAAGCCTCTGAAGTGTTGATCCAAGCCCAAGCGGGGGCTGAAGAGTGACGTCCATCCTTGAAGTCTTGATCCAAGCGGGCAGAAGTGGACATCCGGACCGGCAAACATCTTCTTCCAAGCCGCATCTTCTATGTTCTTCAATCTGATTACGACCGGCTGATCTTCAAGACCTCCAGCGCGGATCCATCCATCTTCACCGATGACTTCCCGACGAATGACGGTTCCTTTAAGGGACGTCATTCAAGATGGCGTCCCTCGAATTCCGATTGGCTGATAGGATTCTATCAGCCAATCGGAATTAAGGTAGGAAAATTCTGATTGGCTGATGGAATCAGCCAATGAGATTCAAGTTCAATCTGATTGGCTGATCCAATCAGCCAATCAGATTGAGATCGCATTCTATTGGCTGATCGGAACAGGATATGCAAATGGCGTAGGGGGATCTGCGGTATGGAAAAGTCGCGGCTCCAAAGTGAGCGTTAGACCCTTTCCTGACTGACTCCAAATACCAGCGGGCGGTAAAAACCAGCGTTAGGAGCCTCTAACACTGGTTTTGATGGCTACCTCCCAACTCTAAATCTAGGCCTCTGTTTTATTGTTTTGATAGATTGATCACATTTGCACATTTTTAAAAATCAGAATAAATGAGTGAAAATAGTATATGTCTGGTGTGCCTGTCTGTCTGCCTCTATCTATTTGTCTTTCTCTATCTATTTGTCTCTACTGTATATGTCTATATATCATCTATCTGTCTATCTATCTATTTATCTATCTATCTATCTATCATCTATCTACCTATCTGTCTGTCTATCATCTATCTATCTATCTATCTATCTATCATCTGTCAATCTATCTATCTATCTATCTATCTATCTATCTATCTATCATCTATCTATTTATCTATCTATCTATCTATCTATCTATCTATATATCTGTCTATCTATCGTCTTTAAGTTTTAATTATTGGTTTTTTTTGTTTAAAGTTATATGAAATGTTGACATAAATAAAAAAAAAAAGAGTTGAACAGATTATGCAGAAGTCTAGTGGGTATATGTTACCCTAAAGTGCACTTATGTCTTTGCAGGGTTTTGTGACATTTTCATGTTCAAAAAATGCTTTTATACAGGTAAGACAGAAAAGTTTTACTAATCGTCATCTGTAGTAATGCACTTTTCTCTACCCTCGATTTGTCCACTAAAAGAAAAACAAAAAGTTGGCCTCATGAAAACACAGAAAACTCTTAAACCTTCATTGTATTGTTTATTAAATTGTGCAAGACCACTGTCCAAATATCACAAAAGCACAAATTATTCACTTCCCCCTGGATCAGCATTATGATCCTGCCCCCAATTTTAAAGACCCGTCATATCATGTGTTTTCCTTGCAGCTAAAGTTTTAGCCTCATATGTTTCCAATTGGGTTGCAATTTTCTTTTGGCTAGTACAGTCACATGGGAATAGCATTAGCCACAGGCTTATTGGAAGCTAGGTGAATATAAATGGGAAAGCCGGGTGGGATTTTCTTTAAATACATTCAGAGAAAACGTTTAAATGCCCAAAAAACAGAAAAATAAAACAACAAAAAAAAAGGAAGTATAAGCTGTACTCTTTAAAAGTGAGAAAAACACACCACCTAATGCAATATTATATATAAATACTATAGTTATTTAATTTAGGTATTAGTATTCGGATAATTTGGATTGATTTACATTAGCAATAAAAAAGAAATAAAGCTTTTCCCAAGTCCAAAAATATAAAGTATTAGACAACGCAAGATAAAAAAAAATACAAGCAGAAAATAAAAATATGCTATCATTTTATTGGCTTTAAAAGGACATTAACACTTTTTTTGTGTAAAATTGTATTTGTCACACAAGGAGGACCATAAGCAAATTATGCAGCATTTTAAAAACTTAAGTTGCATAATTTGCTGATGGCCTCTTTAGAAAGCATGGGACGAAATACAATTTTACATAAAAGCAAGAGGTATTTAATGTGTCTTTGGGATTTGAACCTGCATCTCCTCCTCCAAACTGTAACCACAACAATTGATTCCAGAATAAAGTTGCTTTTAAGGTGTCCTTAACAGGATTATTTTCATTGTATACTTGTAGTAGTGTGTAAGTTATGTTAGATAAATTAAAAGTTTACCTGTTTATTTTATATAATTATAATTCAATTACAGCCAGATTACGAGTTTTGCATTATGAGTATAACGCTGCTTTTTCCCTAACGCCGGTATTACGAGTCTTGTTGGTATAGGTGTACCACACACTTTTTTGGTCGTCACGCAACATCAGTACCGCACTTTAATAAAGTCCTTTTTCAATGGGACTTCCATAGCGCCGGTATTATGAGTTTTGGCTGGGAGGCCAAAAAGTGAGCGGTACAGCCTATACCGACAAGATTCGTACCGCCATCTAAAGTCAGTAGTTATGAGTTTTACGTTACAAAGCTGTATCATAAAACTCATAACTAAAGTGTTAAAAAGTACACTAACACCTATAAACTACCTTTTAACCCCTAAACCAAGGCCCTCCCATACCACACACACAAAAATAAAAATATTAACCCCTAATCTGCCGCTCCGGACATCGCCGGTATTATGAGTTTTGGCTGGGAGGCCAAAAAGTGAGCGGTACAGCCTATACCGACAAGATTCGTACCGCCATCTAAAGTCAGTAGTTATGAGTTTTACGTTACAAAGCTGTATCATAAAACTCATAACTAAAGTGTTAAAAAGTACACTAACACCTATAAACTACCTTTTAACCCCTAAACCAAGGCCCTCCCATACCACACACACAAAAATAAAAATATTAACCCCTAATCTGCCGCTCCGGACATCGCCGCCACTAAAAAAAATTATTAACCCCTATTCCGCCACACCTCGACATCGTCACCCCTATAATAAAAGTATTAACCCCCTAAACCGCCACCCTCCCGCAATCAAAAACACTATTTAAAATAATTAACCCCTAATCTGCCGTTCGCCCACTCCACCGCTATAATAAACCTATTAACCCCTAACCCTAACACCCCCTAACTTAAATATAATTAAAATAAATCTAAATAAAACCTACTATTATGACCTAAATAATTCCTATTTAAAACAAAATACCTGTAAAATAAAACCTAAGCTAGCTACAAAATAACTAATAGTTACATTGTATCTATCTTAGGTTTTATTTTTATTTCACAGGTAAGTTTGTATTTATTTTAACTAGGTAGACTAGTTAGTAAATAGTTATTAACTATTTACTAGCTACCTAGTTAAAATAAATACAGTTACCTGTAAAATAAAACCTAACCTGAGTTACACTAACACCTAACATTACAATAAAATAAAATTAATTAAATTAACAAAATACATTTTTCTAAATTACAAAAAATAATAAACACTAAATTACACAAAATAAAAAATGAAATTATCAAAAAAATGAATGACTCCTAATCTAAAAAGCCCCCCAAAATAAAAAAAAAGCCCTAGCCTACACTAAACTGCCAATGGCCCTTAAAAGGGCCTTTTGCGGGGCATTGCCCCAAAGAAATCAGCTCTTTTACCTGTAATAAAAAATACAAACAACCCCCCAACAGTAAAACCCACCACTCGCACAACCAAACCCCCCCAAATAAAATCATATCTAAATAAACCTAAGCTCCCCATTGCCCTGAAAAGGGCATTTGGATGGGCATTGCCCTTAAAGGGCATTTAGCTCTTTTACATTGCCCAAAACCCTAAGTTAAAAAATAAACCCACCCAATAAACCCTTAAAAAAAACCTAACACTAACCCCAGATGATCCACTTACAGTTTTTGAAGACCGGACATCCATCCTCATCCAGGCAGCAGAAGTCTTCATCCAAGGGGGCAGAAGTCCTCATCCAAGCCGGCAGAAGTCTTCATCCAAGCTGGTAGAAGTCTTCATCCAGACGGCATCTTCTATCTTCATCCATCCGGTGCGGAGCGGGTCCATCTTCTAGACATCCGACGCGGAGTATCGTCTTCTTCCGACGTCTGTTGAAGAATGAAGTTTTCCTTTAAATGACGTCATCCAAGATGGCGTCCCTTACATTCCGATTGGTTGATAGAATTCTATCAGCCAATAGGAATTAAGGGGAAAAAATCCTATTGGCTGCTGCAATCAGCCAATTGGATTGAGCTTTCATCCTATTGGCTGATTGGATCAGCCAATAGAATTGAGCTCACATTCTATTGGCTATTCCAATCAGCCAATAGAATGCAAGCTCAATCCTATTGGCTGATTTAAAGGTGAGTGGTGGAAATAACTTGCAAGTTATTAGCAAATCAGCCATAATGCAAACTCATAATCTGGCTGTTAGTAAATAATTACCAGAAAGATAAAAAGGAAAATATGATAAATATATGAGAGCACTAAAACTGATATTTTTTTACAGAGCTTAAAACTATGCTTTATCTGTCAAAGCTTTTTTAAATAAACTTAATTAAGGCATTGAATGCACATGATGACCCATTGCCCTCATGCACATCTATGGATGATAAATATGTGTCATTATTCTGGAAGTGGGTCCAAACATATCTGTGTGTGGGAGGAACAAGTGACTCCCACATTTAAAAAATAGTAGATTTAATTTCATATGAGGGGGTCACCTTCACCTCTAGCACAAAATGAGGGGGCTCTGTTAGAGACATCCCCCCACAGGGGAACAGAATGTTTAAGTGCATCTGCAGTTTATTGCTGCTTTAATGGCAATCATCTGCATCTTGCAGGGATATTTAACCATTCATGTGAAAGAGGAAATTGCCCTATTTTAAATGAGAGGTCACATCCCCTCTACATTTAAGTTGACCCCCATGGTAAAAAGGAGCCTGAGGAATAATTTGCAAGCAATTGTCTCTCTAGTCTAATTTGCAGTGCAGTAGGTGTAGCAAGGTATCATGCTCATGAGAGCGGGTTCAGGGGATTGGAGCTCATGTGAGGTGGTGTCATATTTAAGGCTGTCTTGTGCTCTGAAAGGGGCCAGAGGAATAGACTTCTTAGCAGAACTACACCTTTTAGGCATGAATAAAGAGGTAGACAAATCAAGTTGTATTGTACAGGAACTGGAAATTCGGATATTGGAAGCAGGATTGGACAGCAGCAATGTCCACACAGGAACTGGAATCAGGAGAAGTACCCCTCTAGGACCAGAAGCAGGAGTGCCCACTTTTGGACCAGGAACTGGAGTGTCCAAGTCTGAGACTGGAATGCCCACTTGAGCCTGAGACTAGCCTGAGAATGGAGTACCCACATGAGGTGGAGACTGGAACAGAATGCAGAAGCTGGGCAGATGCCCTCTGCAGAGCCCGGGTACAGTAGGTGGATACTAGTACTTGGCAGATACCCTCTGCAGAACTTGGGTACTGAAGCTGGAAACTGGTGCTTGCTGTCCTGCAGTGCACTCCCTGTATGACTTGGTGCTGAAACAGATTACCAGTACATGGCAGGAGCCCTTTCCAGGACTTGGGTACAGAAGCAGGATATCAGAGCTACAGGATGGTGACACAGAATAATAGGTAGCTGGGACAGGCTGTAATGAGAGAGTAATCAGAAGTCTAGCTGAGGTCAGTTATCAGAAAGCAGTCAGATTAGTCATCAAACACTGGAGAATCTGGAAGAGTAGTACGAAATCAAGGCACATTTGAAGTACCAGATAAGCACTCCAATCCTTCGTAGTACACTGGGGAGATCCAAAAGAGAGGTCAAGAGACAAGCCAGATACAGAAACCAGAAGAACCGCTAAACAACAGAAATTCAGGTTCAGGACAGAGACACAAACAAAAATGCCAGGGAGTCTGTCTGTGAGGCTGCCTTGTAGAGCAGTGCTGATTGGGAAACTACAACTACAGTTGGCACGCAGGTGAAGCCAGAGAGCTAGTCAGTGCCGGTAGCTGTAAAAATCAACTTGAGCCAAAGCCCTCTAGTGGCCCAGAAACAGAGCAACAAGCTGAGAGAGAATAAGCAGCTGAGGACTAAGATTCGATCCCGGGCATGGCTGTGACACAAGGACTTCATGTGACCAACACAGTCCAAATCCTCAAGTATACAGCAGAGTTTTGTTTTTATACCCTGGAAAACAATCTATAGTGTCAATAAAACCTCTTCCCATAATCACCTCTTCATCTTCTTCCAGTTATTGATCTCTCCACAGCACTTATAACTGATAATAGCACTTTGTGTTTAGGTTCAAAATAGTGTTTATGGATATTGGGGAATTTGTTAGGTCTTGTGTAATGCATATGAGAGGTTGATAATGGTTACCTAGCAATGGTATATGGTTTATTTAGACATTAGTATATCAGATTAGTGCCACAGGGGTCCTCTTGGTCTACATATAATAGTAAACATAGCCAATTGTTTTATGTTCACTATTTATACTATCTAACACAAACCATGTAGACTACACCACATTTAATAAACACATTGGGCTAGATTACAAGTTGAGCACTAATTTATAGCGTGCCCGTTTACGGGAGTGCATTAAATAACCAGACAGTATCTCACGGCATGAGAACAAGGCTCCCATTGGAGCCTATGGAAGTGCACTCTTGTGAACGTAAAGCTTCTGTTCACATTTGTGTGTGATGGTATTACTAACTTGATCACAAATATTGCTTTTAGAGAAGCAATATTTTGTACTCAATTTGTAATGTAGACCATTATTTGCAAAACTTGTTCATTCTTGTATCTCATCTCTCCTTCACTACAGTTTCAGTAACCAAGTAAGTAGATTAGGTTTCCTTATTTGATGCAGTACTTACATCTGAGATGGGAACATATGGGAACCTAAGGAAGGTGCCTTATCTTATGGAGATATTCCCTTTAATATTTAAGGGAGCATATATTGCACTTGCGTCTTGGGTCAATAGCTTTTAATGGCTTTTGGTGTTGCAAA
The DNA here is from genome assembly GCF_027579735.1 of Bombina bombina. Taxonomy (NCBI): domain Eukaryota; kingdom Metazoa; phylum Chordata; class Amphibia; order Anura; family Bombinatoridae; genus Bombina; species Bombina bombina. The sequence continues at coordinate 327,082,514 of NC_069506.1, read as the reverse complement.
GCATTGCTCTTCTGCTCAGTTTCTATTTTATTGTCTGAAAAACGGGTAGGAGGAAAGTGATCCTATTCCACAATGTCCTGATACACAAAATGTTCCTTCAACAATGGTTGGAAATCGGCTTAGAACAGCAGAACAGAGATAAGATTATTCTGCTTCAGTACAAACTACAGATTACAGACATTCTCACGTAATAAACTGGTCCAACCATCATATATTTATTTATACATAACATAAATGATACAATATTTGTCTCTTACTTGTCTAACTAATGAAATTCTTAAGCGTATCTGGTTGTTCAAGAAGCAGATAACAGTTAAAGTACACTAAACCTAGTACAGTGAGGCCCCGGTTTACGCACGACTCGGTATACGAAATTTCGGTTTACGAAATCGAAATTTGAAGAAAAATTGACTCGGTTTACGAATTTTTTTCGCAATACGAAACAAAATGCCGGTTTGCCCCCCTCGGTTTACGAATATTTTTCGCAATACGAAACCAGTGGCCCCTGTGCCCCCTGCATACTCAAGTATGATTGAATTAATGAAGTTTGGGTACCAGTGTGGAGGTGTTGGAGAGGTTTTGGAGCCATTTTGCAGCAAGTTGTTGAGCCTTTTGGAGTCATTTGCAGCAAGTTGTTAAGCCTTTTGGAGCCATTTGCAGCAAGTTGTGGAGCCTTTTGGAGACATTGGAGCCATTTGCAGCAAGTTGTTAAGCCTTTTGGAGCCTTTTGGAGCATTTTTTGGACACTTTATTTGAATTTTTTCGGACCTCCGGAACGCATTAATTGATTTTCAATGCATTCCTATGGGAAACCGTGTTTCGGTTTACGAATTTTTCGCAATACAAAACGACCCGGAGAACGAATTAAATTCGTAAACCGAGGCCTCACTGTATATTCAAATCTGGTCCTGGAAATATGAAAACAGGACAGAAAATCAACCGCATAGGGTGCTTTATCTTGCGCTTGGTCTCACTCTAAGAATAAAACACAATCTGGCATTACAAATAGTGATGTCCCAAACTGTTCGCCGGAGAACAGTTCCCGGCGAACATAGCTTGTTCGCGTTCGCCGCCACAGGCAAACATATGCGATGTTCGATCCGCCCATTATTTGTCATCATTGAGGAAACTTTGACCCTGTATCTCACAGTCTGTAGACACATTACAGTCAATCAGCAGCAGACACTCACTTCCAGAACCTCCCAGGTCACGGCAGCAGCCATATTAGAATCATTGTGATGCAGCTTTTGAATAGAGAAGAGGTTTAGTGTTGCAGCTCCAGATTTTAATGGGAAATTGATAGCTAGGCTAGTGTATTCAGTCTCCACTACAGTCCTGAAGGACTCATCTGATCTCTGCTGTAAGGACAGCACCCCAAAAAGCCCTTTTTAGGGCTACATCAGTCTTTTTTTTATTTATTTTTTTCAGTCTTTTTTTTTTTTTTTTTTTGCATAGGGCATTTGCCTGCCTGCCACAAGCCTGTGTGTGAGCCTCACAGCATATATTGTACCAACTTGCTCACTGCCACCACTCATATCTGGTGTAACATTATTTTAAATTAAAAAAACAAACAACTTTTACATTAGTTTGCTAATTGCAAGTTTAATCTAATTTTGTGATTAATTCCTCTGTGCCACCATTTATATCTGGTGGTGTAACATTATTGTAAATTTAAAAAACAAACAAATTTAAATTAGTTTGTTAGTGTAATCTAATTTCATTTTCCATCAGGCCTGGATCTCTCAGGTACACAGCATATACTGTTATTAATTGCTCTGTGCCACCCCCACCACTCATATCTGGTGTAACATTATTTTAAATTTAAAAATTACAACTTTTACATTAGTTTGCTAATTGCAAGTTTAATCTAATTTCATTTTCCATCAAGCCTGCGTGCCAGGCCCACAGCAACCATATACTGTGATTAATTGCTGTGTGCCACCACTCATATCTGGTGGTGTAACGGAACATTATTGTAAATTTAGAAAAAAACAAATTTACATTAGTTTGTTAGTGTAATTAAATTTCATTTTCCATCAGGCCTGGGTCTCCCAGGCACACAGCATATACTGTTATTAATTGCTCTGTGCCACCCCCACCACTCATATCTGGTGTAACATTATTTTAAATTTAAAAATTAAAACTTTTACATTAGTTTGCTAATTGCAAGTTTAATCTAATTTCATTTTCCATCATGCCTGTGTGCCAGGCACCCAGCAAGCATATACTGTGATTAATTGCTCAGTGCCACCACTCATATCTGGTGGTGTAACGGAACATTATTGTAAATTTAGAAAAAAACAAATTTACCTTAGTTTGTTAGTGTAATTAAATTTCATTTTCCATCAGGCCTGGGTCTCCCAGGCACACAGCATATACTGTTATTAATTGCTCTGTGCCACCCCCACCACTTATATCTGGTGTAACATTATTTTAAATTTAAAAATTAAAACTTTTACATTAGTTTGCTAATTGCAAGTTTAATCTAATTTCATTTTCCATCAAGCCTGTGTGCCAGGCCCACAGCAACCATATACTGTGATTAATTGCTGTGTGCCACCACTCATATCTGGTGGTGTAACGGAATATTATTGTAAATTAAAACAAAAACAAATTTACATTAGTTTGTTAGTGTAATCTAATTTAATTTTCCATCAGGCCTGGGTCTCTCAGGCACACAGCATATACTGTTATTAATTGCTCTGTGCCACCCCCACCACTTATATCTGGTGTAACATTATTTTAAATTTAAAAAACAAAACTTTTACATTAGTTTGCTAATTGCAAGTTTAATCTAATTTCATTTTCCATTAGGCCTGTGTGCCAGGCCCACAGCAAGCATATACTGTGATTAATTCCTCAGTGCCACCACTCATTTTTTTTTTACATCAGTCTGGTAGTGTTATTGAATTTTAGTTGCCAGGTCAGCCTAGTGCCAGCCTGTGTGTCAGGCTCCCAGCATATACTGTGCCTACTTCCATCCTCAGTGCCACCACTCATATCTTCTTGTTTAATAGTAGTGTAAGTGTACATTTAAAAAAAATAAACTTTTTGGATTGTGAAACATCAGTCTGCTTTTTTGTTTCCTGCTCACAGCGTATACTGTGCCCACTTGCCCAGTGCCACACCTCATATCTTGTTTAATAGTAGTGTAAGAGTACATTTAAAAAAAAAATGACAGGCAGAGGCAGGCCACTCAGCAGGTGCCGTCGTGGTCGTGGTGCTGTGATTCCCTTTGGCCCTAGAATAATGCCCAGTGTTCAGAGGTCACGTACCATGAACTCAAAAAGTTCTGAGGACATAGTTGACTTTTTAACACAGGACACCCAATAGCTTCTGCTCCGAACCTTGACGCACCATCCTCCTCCAGCTTACCTTCGGGCAGCACCTCTCAAATTACCACTCGCCCGCCTGCCACCACCACCAACACTAGCACCACAGCCGCTTCACTTGATCTGTCAGAGGAGTTATTTACACATCAGTTGGAAGAAATGAGTGATGAGCAACCATTATTGCCAGAGGATGTAAATAACAGGAATATGTCTCAGTCAGGCAGAATTACACACATGGACGTACGGTGTGATGATGATGATGTTGTACCCGCTGCGGGAGTTTGGTCTGTCACTGTGAAGCGGGCGTAACCCTTACACTACCTGATCGATACAACATCATACCTGATGTTTTAAAGCACGTTATTCCAAACAATTTAGGAATGTTAGGTGATTTATGCCCTTTATGGATTAAAACCAGACTCTGCATCAACTATGTAATTTTCCATGGGAGTTTTGCCATGGATCCCCCTCCTGCATGCCACAATCCAGGTGTTAGTCCCCTTGAAACATCTTTCCCATCACTATTGTGGCCAGAAAGAGTCCCTGTGGGTTTTAAAATTCGCCTGCCCATTGAAGTCAATGGGGTTTCGCCCGGTTTGCCGGTTCGCAAACTTTTGCGGGAGTTCGCGTTCGCAGTTCACGAACCCAAATTTTTAGGTTCGCGACATCACTAATTACAAATGGATAGAAAAAATCCCTATAGTTAGTTGTAGTAGGTGGCGCAAAACAAGTTGCTATTCCCAATGTGTCTTACTGTAAATATGTGTGATAATATGTGGGCTCAAAATATGTTAATGTTTTGATGAGTCCTAATTTTATATTCTCTTTTGGAAAAAAATGGATGTCGAAACTATTTAAGAAATAAATATGATCCTTTATTTGATTATGGTAAATTTACCCAATAGTAGTGATGCTAAAAGTACAGTTAAACAAAAAATATTACAATTCCTTCAAAGTTTAAAAAATGACACCGGTGTCTCTATGTATAAAAATGTACATAATATATAAAAAATAAATTAAATTAAAATAGTAACGTTGAAATCTTATAATTTATACAGTTTTGGGTTTATCACAAGTTGTAATTTCTAACAGAATGTTTGTAGATACAATTTTATAGTGGATAAAACAATAGTTGCTGAATAGTTCATATAGGATACTTTGTTTCAAGTTCAGCTATGCAATTGAGATCTTATCTTGGGCAACTATATATCAAATGTAGAGGTATGTTGGTGCGATTTTTATCACACTATAATATAAGTATACAAATTAGTACCTTGAAGTGTATCTGTTTGATATCACTTTTGTGAGATAATTGCGGTTAAATAAACGCCGCTATGCCAGTGTTTTGATTAAGTTTCAAGATCAAGCTGGTGGCAGTTCTATATGAGCTGCTGGCGGTTAAATAAATGCCGCTTTGGTTTCCTCTTATTAGGTGGGCTTATCTGTTTGCTGCGAGAAAATTCACTTTTATATAAGTGTTTGGGTAGTGGTCATGGCCGCTCAGTTACCTTATCCTTTGTCGGTCAGTGACCGATCGCGCTCTTAAGGGTTTCTTGGTGGGATCTTCGTTGCGGTCTGTCGGTCAGTGACCGATCACGATGGTATGGTTGTTGAATATACCCAGTTGAAATATTCAAGTTCCCACTGAGCGGCATATATTTAACCGCAAATATCACATTGATAACTAGAAATCCTTTTTCTACTTATCCTACAAACTTTCTACTTATCCCAACAACCACATTTCAGCACCCAGATCGGTCACTGACTGACATCTAAGAAACCTGGGAACAACAGACCGGAAAGGCACGCAAAAATTCCACATCAGGAGGTTATCCAACAACCATACCATCGTGATCGGTCACTGACCGACAGACAAGCCACAGAATAGAAAAACCGGAGATACTTAAAAAACATCAGCAAACGGTTAGCACTTAACCGCAACGAAGATCCCACCAAGAAACCCTTAAGAGCGTGATCGGTCACTGACCGACAAAGGATAAGGTAACTGAGCGGCCACGACAACTACCCAAACACTTATATAAAAGTGAATTTTCTCGCAGCAAACAGATAAGCCCACCTAATAAGAGGAAACCAAAGCGGCATTTATTTAACCGCCAGCAGCTCATATAGAACTGCCACCAGCTTGATCTTGAAACTTAATCAAAACACTGGCATAGCGGCGTTTATTTAACCGCAATTATCTCACAAAAGTGATATCAAACAGATACACTTCAAGGTACTAATTTGTATACTTATATTATAGTGTGATAAAAATCGCACCAACATACCTCTACATTTGATATATAGTTGCCTAAGATAAGATCTCAAATGCATAGCTGAACTTGAAACAAAGTATCATATATGAACTATACAGCAACTATTGTTTTATCCACTATAAAATTGTATCTACAAACATTCTGTTAGAAATTACAACTTGTGATAAACCAAAAACTGTATAAATTATAAGATTTCAACGTTACTATTTTAATTTAATTTATTTTTTATATATTATGTACATTTTTATACATAGAGACACCGGTGTCATTTTTTAAACTTTGAAGGAACTGTAATAATTTTTGTTTAACTGTACTTTTAGCATCACTACTATTGGGTAAATTTACCATAATCAAATAAAGGATCATATTTATTTCTTAAATAGTTTCGACATCCATTTATTTCTTAAATAGTTTCGACATCCATTTTTTTCCAAAAGAGAATATAAAATTAGGACTCATCAAAACATTAACATATATTGAGCCCACATATTATCACACATATTTACAGTAAGGCACATTGGGAATAGCAACTTGTTTTGCGCCACCTACTACAACTAACTATAACTCTTTAAACTTTGGGATAAAGTTTACTTCAGGTGTGCTAGATTCCCCACCAGCTAGACAGTCTAAACCTACCAAACATTCAGAAAAAATCCCTATACTTTTATTAGATAGCGTAGGGAGTGCTGTTAACTCACTTATTGTGCTCTTATTACTAGTAATGAGTAAAGTCTTACGCTCGGGTAAAAAACAAAATACAGCAGTAAAAATGTAGAGCTTTTTCAGGACTGAAGTAAACCATTATTATTAATAGTATCATCTTAGCACACCCTTACTTGCTATCTTACATGAAGATGTTAACACTCCCTAGACTATTAATAATGTTATTGCACAATAAAGCTAATATGATTGCATCTAGACCATAAGCTTAAACAAAGATCATGTTCTCAGATCGACTGAATCGGATTAATTCAACTTGGTGCTTTGTGAAATGCAATGAAAAAAAAACCCATTTCTGCTCATGATGAATGTTCGTAACTTTTCTTATTTCAATAAACTTTGTTTTCTAATCTCTAGTTTTAAACTCTGGTTCCTGAAATGTCAGTTCACGGTAAAATGATTATTAATGGAACTAATTATCAGAGACTGCCTAAAGAAAGCTGCTAAATATGTATAATAAAGGGATACTATCATGGAAATTAGGTGTTGGCAGGACTCCAGGAGGCATTATAAGAGAGTATTTAAATATTAATTTAAAGTCTTAAAGGGCCATGATACCCAAATGTTGAAACACTTGAAAGTGATGCAGCATAACTGTAAAACGCTGACTAGAAAATATCACCTGAACATCTCTATGTAAAAAAGAAAGATATTTTACCTCAAAAGTTCTCAGTAGCCACATCCCATTGTAAAGGACTTCTAAGCAGCAAATCAGTATGTCTGTCCCGGGACAGCTAAGGGATTGAGCCTCGTGCACTCTCTTGGGGCGCGATCCCATATAGGTCCTAGTTTTCGGCGCAAGCAAGGGAACCCGCGCCGCCCGCAATTTCACCTCGCAACTCGACCTATCCAATATACTGCACCGTCAGATGCTATACTGGCGTAAGTAGGAAAAACCTGCGATCAACTAAAATGTGTGCAAATACACATTTTAGTCGTTGCAAGTACTTACGCCAGTATTTTGTTCATGTAAAGTCTCAATAAAGTGTAGTTTTATGCAAATGAGCCTACGAATCTTAAAAAACAACGTCCAATTCTAAAAGATGCGACACGTAATTACGCCATTCAAAATTCATAAATAAACCCATGCGCAGCGGCCATTTTCTTTAGTGTGTTTGGTTGGTTCTTGGAGCTACAGCACACTACAGTGAGTAGAGAGATTAGTGGTAAGAGTAGTGAGAGAGGAGAATTTCATTAAGTTAGTTAGGTCGGATTGTTGGATTGTTAAGCCTGCACATTTACTTACACTTTTTTAACATAGTGCACACATTTTGCATACACACATATACAAAATACACAACACTTTTTTTTTTCTAATACCTCACACATTTTATTTATATTTTACAGTGTGATAGGCTGAGTGTTTAGTTGTGATTGTGTGTGATTTAAGTGGGAGTGAGTGTGAGTGTGTCAGTGTGTGTAGTTTGAGGATGACAGGGAGAGCTAGGGCTGGGGGGAGGAGGGAAGGGGAGTTGCAGGGAGAGGATTATGGACAGGAGGAGCAGCAGGGTCCCCGTCAGGGATTGAGTGGGTTGGGGAGAGTTAGAAGGGAGGATGGGAGTGGGGTTGCCCCAAGGTCAGGCACACTCAAAAGAGGGACAGAGGGTGCACATGGGGATAGAAGGGGGGAGGAGGGAGAGGATAGGGAGGAACCCACACCAGGGACATCCCAGTGAGGGAGCCAGGCGGCCCAGGACGAGGAGCGCATGAGGTGCCCCAACTTCTCTTTTGCAGAAAACCTCGCGCTAGTGCAGGCCGTCCTGGAGAACCACACTGCCCTCTTTGGCCAAGAGAAGGGCAAAGGAGTTGCCCGAAGGCGGAAAGATGCATGGCTGAGGGTCGAGGAGGCAGTCAACGGCGTGGCCCAGCAGAGGAGGAATGTGGATGGGCTCAAGAAAAGGTGGAATGACTGCAAGAGGCGGGTCAAAGAGAAAATGGGCCAAGAAGCCATGCAGCAGAGGGGAACAGGCGGTGGTCCTCACCAGGAGGCCGAATATAATGAGTAGCAGGAGCTCAACATCAGCACAGCATGCTGGTGAGTAACATCCCACACACCAGTATTATATGTATTTGAGATATAACATCCTTTAATGTCACACATTCATGTACACAATGAGGAGCATGGTATTTGGCCTACTAACAAAAACATCTACAATTTGATTTCACATTAAAGGGGCATTAAACCAAAGCTTTTTATGTCATTATTCAGATAGAGAATACAGTTTTAAACAACATCCCAATTTACTTTTATTATGTAATTTGCTTCATTATTTTGTTATTCTTTGTTTATTAAATATCAATGCACATGGGTGAGCCAATCACATGAGGCATTGATGTGCAGCCACCAATCAGCAGCTTCTGAGCCTATCTAGATATGCTTTTCAGCTAAGAATATCAAGAGAATGAAGCAAATTAGGTAATGGAAGTAAATTACAAAGTTGTTTAAAATTGCATGCTCTAGCTGAATCATGAAAGAATAAAAATGTGTTTAATGTCCATTTAATGCTACTTAACACATTGAAATTCATGATATGAGGTGGAATAGTGAAATACTAACATGTCTCGGAGTAACACAGGCCACAAGCCACATGTAGAGTTTTCAGTAAATGGACACTATAGCCATCACAATACTTTTAGCTCAAGAAAGCACGTTATGTGCCTACATCAGGCTAAAGGAAATTGTGTGACCATAGTGTCACTTAAAGAACACATTTTCTCCATCACTGACATGTACACAGAACTATTGAATGAAACACATACATGTATACTTTGCATATTAAAATCCCTCATATCACAAATCACAATGTGCACATGCATGTTATATAGTTTGACATGAGAATGAGCATAGGCCCTAGCATGTATCAATGTACATTGTATGCTCACATGGATATATATATAATTGTACTAATACCTCTCATCATTTGACTCCTCCACAGAACCTCCTGTCACCAGGGTGCAAACGGCCATGCATCCACCGCAACCACCAGGCCAGAGGATGGCTCCACCACAACCAGCAGGCCAGAGGATGGCTCCACCACAACCAGCAGGCCAGAGGATGGCTCCACCACAACCAGCAGGCCAGAGGATTGCTCCACCACTACCACCAGGCCAGAGAATCCCTCAACAGTATGCTCCCAGGCATGAGGTGGGTTGGATTGCCTCTGTTGAGGACCCATATGTCATGCCACCAAGATTTGAAGAGGAGCCCTGGCCGGAGGACTATTCTTTTGGTTATGAGGGGCAGCCAAGACATCCCCAAAGGGTAGATGTCTTTACCCCCCCTCCCAATATCAGGCCAGTCAGGACTTTTACCACCAGGACATACAAACTGGTCAGGCTGAGTGGTCGCACACCAGTCTTCAATGGGACTACCAGTCCACCCGGAGAGCTCCACCATCCGCTTCCCTTGGAAGAGCTCCAGCATATGAAGAGGAGCATATAGCTGTGGTAGTTCCTCCTGAGGCACCAGCCAGCATTGTTTCTGCTGAGGCACCAGCCAGCATTGTTCCTGCTGAGGCACCAGCCAGCATTGTTCCTGATGAGGCATAAGCCAGCATTGTTCCTGATGAGGCACCAGCCAGCATTGTTCCTGATGAGGCACCAGCCAGCATTGTTCCTGATGAGGCACCAGCCAGCATTGTTCCTGATGAGGCACCAGCCAGCATTGTTCCTGATGAGGCACCAGCCAGCATTGTTCCTGATGAGGCACCAGCCAGCATTGTTCCTGATGAGGCACCAGCCAGCATTGTTCCTGCTGAGGCACCAGCCAGCATTGTTCCAGATGCAACAGCAGCTAGAAGTGAACCTGCGCCTAGAATCCCTGCTGGTGAAGAGCCTTTAGATCCTCTGACTTCTGCCCTGGGCAACGAATACATTGCCCTCCAGAGGAGGCAAACATCAACCTGCGAGAGGCTCACATCAACCTGCGAGAGAATGCAGAGAGACCAACGCAGGTTTTACAGGAGCCAACAGACTTTACTACAGCTTTCCATTGAGCTGCAACGGGACATGGCAGCATCTTTAAGTGGTATCGTCCAGAACCAATCTCAGATGCTGAGAGTTATTTCGGACATGCAGATGCAGAGTGACAACAGATGATGGGAACAAAACCAACTGTTGGGTGTGTTGGTGGAGCATTTCACACACCAGCAGGACATTGCCTCCAGCCTCTCATCTGTGGCCAGCACTCCTGCAGAATCCTCTGAATCCACACAACCCAGGAGAGGCAGGAGAGCCACTCCAGGCACCTCAGCCCCCTCATCTAAGAAGCCTAAAAAAAAATATTGTTATATTTCATCCTATCTTGTCCTCTGTTATTTACCATATAATTGTCATCCACATCCATGTGAGGGGTGTTTTAGTACACTAATATTTTTGAAAAATATAATAAGGCCTGTGTGGAAATGGCTCAAAAAAGGTAATATCATCATGTTTATGACATATTCATGTTCTCTAAACCACATCATATAGTTGTGTATGAAGGGTACATATAGTGAGATTCACTTTTAAGATGTAAATCAAGGTTTCTCACATCCAATAGAAATTGACCCATGTGCAGGGATAGGCACGAGCCAAGGCTGTGGCGGACATTTTCTAAGGTAAAGACTTTTAGTGAAGGATACCTTGCCTTGCCGATCCCTGCACATGGGTATATATATCTAAATAATAATGTTTTTACAGAAGGTGTGAACATAAGGTATAAACTTTATATTTTCATTCCTCAAAATGATAGTCAATAAATCATAGTGACCAAAACATGAATTGAACTAATGATATATTTTCAGTAATTAGGTTGGTTAAGGGAATGGGGGTAGGATGTAGTAGTTTCACTTACATGCAGTGGAACTCCGCAGTATGCAATTTGATGACCAGCTGCAGCAGGGGCAGCACCATCACCATGGACCTCAGCAGCAACTATAGAATCAGCATGTGTAGACAGAACAACAGGGGATTGTAGGGCTTCCAGCACCCCTTGTGCCCCATGATTGACCCCTTGTTCCCCATGATTGACCCCTTGTGCCCCATGATGCACCCCTATGTGATTGGTTTGACAAACTTGCAGGGGCAGGAATAATAAATGCTTTGAAGAGGTTAACTATTTGTGATCAAGCTGCTGATATGTATATTGTTATGCATGCACTTGTTAGGCCTTCAGAGAGTTACGTTGGTTTCTAAGTCAGTGCAAGGGTTGCAGCGCCTTCAATTTGTGGCGAGATGAGAATGGAGTAGATTTTCTGAAATCTGCGCGCGTAAGTCCTTACGCCGTATATTGGATACCAAACTGCGCGTGTTTTGTATGTTAGTCTATGGGCCAAAAAACGACGGGCGAAGACAGAAAAATATGCGCGTAACTTCTAAGTTACGCCGTATAAAGGATACCAAACCCACGCAAATATTGGCGTTGCCGGCTTTTGCGGGCGACGATTTATAACGGATCGAGGCCATGTTATTTCCCTACTCAGTTTAAGGAAGTTTACTATGAAATCTCATGAGAGTTAAGTCAAATCTCATGAGATCACATTAAAAGAGTTCATGACCTCAGCACTGCTGATGCTGATTGGCTGCTGTTCATTTCTTCATTTATTTTTATATTTTTTACCTGCAGCTGGGCAGTAGCTAAGTATAACTTTTTACACATAACTTACTCTGGTGAGCTGAGGAAGTTGTGAGGTAAAATATCTTCCTTTTTTACATAGAGATGCTCAGGTGATATTTTCCTGTCAGCTTTTTACAGTTATACTGCATAAGGATACACAGGAACTGTAGTTTGTACTGAAGCATAAGGATACACAGGAACTGTAGTTTGTACTGAAGCATAAGGATACACAGGAACTGTAGTTTGTACTGAAGCATAAGGATACACAGGAACTGTAGTTTGTACTGAAGCATAAGGATACACAGGAACTGTAGTTTGTACTGAAGCATAAGGATACACAGGAATTGTAGTTTGTACTGAATCATAAGGATACACAGGAACTGTAGTTTGTATTGAAGCATAAGGATACACAGTAACTGTAGTTTGTACTGAAGCATAAGGATACAAAGGAACTGTTTCTTGTACTGAAGCATAAGGATACACAGGAACTGTAGTTTGTATTGAAGCATAAGGATACACAGGAACTGTAGTTTGTACTGAAGCATAAGGATACACAGGAACTGTAGTTTGTACTGAAGCATTAGGATACACAGGAACTGAAGTCTGTACATAAGCATAAGGATACACAGGAACTGTAGCTTGTACTGAAGCATAAGGATACACAGGAACTGTAGTTTGTACTGAAGAATAAGGATACACAGGAACTGTAGTTTGTACTGAAGCATAAGGATACACAGGAACTGTAGTTTGTATTGAAGCATAAGGATACACAGGAACTGTAGTTTGTACTGAAGCATAAGGATACACAGGAACTGAAGTCTGTACTGAAGCATAAGGATACACAGGAACTGTAGTTTGTACTGAAGCATAAGGATACAAAGGAACTGTAGTTTGTACTGAAGCATAAGGATACACAGGAACTGTAATTTGTACTGAAGCATAAGGATACACAGGAACTGAAGTCTGTACTGAAGCATAAGGATACAAAGGAACTGTAGCTTGTACTGAAGCATAAGGATACACAGGAACTGTAGTTTGTTCTGAAGCATAAGGATACACAGGAACTGTAGTTTGTTCTGAAGCATAAGGATACACAGGAACTGTAGTTTGTACTGAAGCAAAAGGATACACAGGAACTGTAGTTTGTACAGAAGCATTAGGATACACAGGAACTGAAGTCTGTACATAAGCATAAGGATACACAGGAACTGTAGCTTGTACTGAAGCATAAGGATACACAGGAACTGTAGTTTGTACTGAAGAATAAGGATACACAGGAACTGTAGTTTGTACTGAAGCATAAGGATACACAGGAACTGTAGTTTGTATTGAAGCATAAGGATACACAGGAACTGTAGTTTGTACTGAAGCATAAGGATACACAGGAACTGAAGTCTGTACTGAAGCATAAGGATACACAGGAACTGTAGTTTGTACTGAAGCATAAGGATACAAAGGAACTGTAGTTTGTACTGAAGCATAAGGATACACAGGAACTGTAATTTGTACTGAAGCGTAAGGATACACAGGAACTGAAGTCTGTACTGAAGCATAAGGATACAAAGGAACTGTAGCTTGTACTGGAGCATAAGGATACACAGGAACTGTAGTTTGTTCTGAAGCATAAGGATACACAGGAACTGTAGTTTGTACTGAAGCATAAGGATACACAGGAACTGTAGTTTTTACTGAAGCAAAAGGATACACAGGAACTGTAGTTTGTACAGAAGCATAAGGATACACAGGAATTGTAGTTTGTACTGAAGCATAAGGATACACAGGAACTGAAGTCTGTACTGAAGCATAAGGATACAAAGGAACTGTAGTTTGTACTGAAGCATAAGGATACACAGGAACTGTAGTTTGTACTGAAGCATAAGGATACACAGGAATTGTAGTTTGTACTGAAGCATAAGGATACACAGGAACTGAAGTCTGTACTGAAGCATAAGGATACACAGGAACTGTAGTTTGTACTGAAGCAAAAGGATACACAGGAACTGTAGTTTGTACTGAAGCATAAGGATACACAGGAACTGTAGCTTGTACTGAAGCATAAAGATACACAGGAACTGTAGCTTGTACTGAAGCATAAGGATACACAGGAACTGTAGTTTGTACTGAAGCATAAGGATACACAGGAACTGTAGTTTGTACTGAAGCATAAGGATACACAGGAACTGTAGTTTGTACTGAAGCATAAGGATACACAGGAACTGAAGTTTGTACTGAAGCATAAGGATACACAGGAGCTGTAGCTTGCACTGAAGCATAAAGATACACAGGAACTGTAGCTTGTACTGAAGCATAAGGATACACAGGAACTGTAGCTTGTACTGAAGCATAAGGATACACAGGAACTGTAGCTTGTACTGAAGCATAAGGATACACAGGAGCTGTAGTTTGTACTGAAGCATAAGGATACACAGGAGCTGTAGTTTGTACTGAAGCATAAGGTTACACAGTAACTGTAGCTTGTCCTGAAGCATAAGGATACACAGGAACTGTAGTTTGTACTGAAGCATAAGGATACACAGGAGCTGTAGTTTGTACTGAAGCATAAGGATACACAGGAGCTGTAGTTTGTACTGAAGCATAATGTTACACAGTAACTGTAGTTTGTACTGAAGCATAAGGATACACAGGAACTGTAGTTTGTACTGAAGCATAATGTTACACAGGGACTGTAGTTTTGTACTGAAGCATAAGGATACACAGGAACTGTAGTTTGTACTGAAGCATAAGGATACACAGGAACTGTAGTTTGTACTGAAGCATAAGGATACACAGGCACTGTAGTTTGTACTGAAGCATAAGGATACACAGGAACTGAAGTTCGAACTGAAGCATAAGGATACACAGGAACTGAAGTTTGTACTGAAGCATAAGGATACACAGGAACTGAAGTTTGTACTGAAGCATAAGGATACAAAGGAACTGTAGCTTGTACTGAAACATAAGGATACAAAGGAACTGTAGCTTGTACTGAAACATAAGGATACACAGGAACTGTAGTTTGTACTGAAGCATAAGGATACACAGGAACTGAAGTTTGTACTGAAGCATAAGGATACAAAGGAACTGTAGCTTGTACTGAAACATAAGGATACAAAGGAACTGTAGTTTGTATTGAAGCATAAGTATACACAGGAACTGTAATTTGTACTGAAGGATAAGGATACACAGGAACTAAAGTTTGTACTGAAGCATAAGTATACACAGGAACTGTAATTTGTACTGAAGGATAAGGATACACAGGAACTGAAGTTTGTATTGAAGCATAAGGATACACAGGAACTGTAGTTTGTACTGAAGCATAAGGATACACATGAACTTTAGTTTGTACTGAAGCATAAGGATACACAGGAACTGTAATTTGTACTGAAGCATAAGGATACACAGGAACTGAAGTTTGTACTGAAGCATAAGGATACACAGGAACTGTAATTTGTACTGAAGCATAAGGATACACAGGAACTGTAGGTTTACTGAAGCATAAAGATACAAAGGAACATATGTTTGTACTGAAGCATAAGGATACAGAGGAACTGTAGTTTGTACTGAAGCATAAGGATACACAGGAACTGTAGTTTGTACTGAAGCATAAGGATACACAGGAACAGAAGTTTGTACTGAAGCATAAGGATACACAGGAACTGAAGTTTGTACTGAAGCATAAGGATACAGAGGAACTGTAGTTTGTACTGAAGCATAAGGATACACAGGAACTGTAGTTTGTACTGAAGCATAAGGATACACAGGAACTGTAGCTTGTACTGAAGCATAACGATACACAGGAACTGTAGCTTGTACTGAAGCATAAGGATACACAGGAACTGTAGTTTCTACTGAAGCATAAGGATACACAGGAGCTGTAGCTTGTACTGAAGCATAAAGATACACAGGAACTGTAGCTTGTACTGAAGCATAAGGATACACAGGAACTGTAGCTTGTACTGAAGCATAAGGATACACAGGAACTGTAGCTTGTACTGAAGCATAAGGATACACAGGAGCTGTAGTTTGTACTGAAGCATAAGGATACACAGGAGCTGTAGTTTGTACTGAAGCATAAGGTTACACAGTAACTGTAGCTTGTCCTGAAGCATAAGGATACACAGGAACTGTAGTTTGTACTGAAGCATAAGGATACACAGGAGCTGTAGTTTGTACTGAAGCATAAGGATACACAGGAGCTGTAGTTTGTACTGAAGCATAATGTTACACAGTAACTGTAGTTTGTACTGAAGCATAAGGATACACAGGAACTGTAGTTTGTACTGAAGCATAATGTTACACAGGGACTGTAGTTTTGTACTGAAGCATAAGGATACACAGGAACTGTAGTTTGTACTGAAGCATAAGGATACACAGGAACTGTAGTTTGTACTGAAGCATAAGGATACACAGGCACTGTAGTTTGTACTGAAGCATAAGGATACACAGGAACTGAAGTTCGTACTGAAGCATAAGGATACACAGGAACTGAAGTTTGTACTGAAGCATAAGGATACACAGGAACTGAAGTTTGTACTGAAGCATAAGGATACACAGGAACTGAAGTTTGTACTGAAGCATAAGGATACACAGGAACTGTAGTTTGTACTGAAGCATAAGGATACACAGGAACTGAAGTTTGTACTGAAGCATAAGGATACACAGGAACTGAAGTTTGTACTGAAGTATAAAGATACACAGGAACTGTAGTTTGTACTGAAGCATAAGGATACACAGGAACTGAAGTTCGTACTGAAGCATAAGGATACACAGGAACTGAAGTTCGTACTGAAGCATAAGGATACACAGGAACTGAAGTTTGTACTGAAGTATAAGGATACACAGGCACTGTAGTTTATACTGAAGCATAAGGATACACAGGCACTGTAGTTTGTACTGAAGCATAAGGATACACAGGAACTGTAGTTTGTACTGAAGCATAAGGATACACAGGAACTGTAGCTTGTACTGAAGCATAAGGATACACAGGAACTGTAGTTTCTACTGAAGCATAAGGATACACAGGAGCTGTAGCTTGTACTGAAGCATAAAGATACACAGGAACTGTAGCTTGTACTGAAGCATAAGGATACACAGGAACTGTAGCTTGTACTGAAGCATAAGGATACACAGGAACTGTAGCTTGTACTGAAGCATAAGGATACACAGGAGCTGTAGTTTGTACTGAAGCATAAGGATACACAGGAGCTGTAGTTTGTACTGAAGCATAAGGTTACACAGTAACTGTAGCTTGTCCTGAAGCATAAGGATACACAGGAACTGTAGTTTGTACTGAAGCATAAGGATACACAGGAGCTGTAGTTTGTACTGAAGCATAAGGATACACAGGAGCTGTAGTTTGTACTGAAGCATAATGTTACACAGTAACTGTAGTTTGTACTGAAGCATAAGGATACACAGGAACTGTAGTTTGTACTGAAGCATAATGTTACACAGGGACTGTAGTTTTGTACTGAAGCATAAGGATACACAGGAACTGTAGTTTGTACTGAAGCATAAGGATACACAGGAACTGTAGTTTGTACTGAAGCATAAGGATACACAGGCACTGTAGTTTGTACTGAAGCATAAGGATACACAGGAACTGAAGTTCGTACTGAAGCATAAGGATACACAGGAACTGAAGTTTGTACTGAAGCATAAGGATACACAGGAACTGAAGTTTGTACTGAAGCATAAGGATACACAGGAACTGAAGTTTGTACTGAAGCATAAGGATACACAGGAACTGTAGTTTGTACTGAAGCATAAGGATACACAGGAACTGAAGTTTGTACTGAAGCATAAGGATACACAGGAACTGAAGTTTGTACTGAAGTATAAAGATACACAGGAACTGTAGTTTGTACTGAAGCATAAGGATACACAGGAACTGAAGTTCGTACTGAAGCATAAGGATACACAGGAACTGAAGTTCGTACTGAAGCATAAGGATACACAGGAACTGAAGTTTGTACTGAAGCATAAGGATACACAGGCACTGTAGTTTGTACTGAAGCATAAGGATACACAGGCACTGTAGTTTGTACTGAAGCATAAGGATACACAGGAACTGTAGTTTGTACTGAAGCATAAGGATACACAGGAACTGTAGTTTGTACTGAAGCATAAGGATACACAGGAACTGTAGTTTGTACTGAAGCATAAGGATACACAGGAACTGTAGTTTGTACTGAAGCATAAGTATACACAGGAACTGTAGTTTGTACTGAAGCATAAGGATACACAGGAACTGTAGTTTGTACTGAAGCATAAGGATACACAGGAACTGTAGTTTGTACTGAAGCATAAGGATACACAGTAACTGTAGTTTGTACTGAAGCATAAGGATACACATGAACTGTAGTTTGTACTGAAGCATAAGGATACACAGGAACTGTAGTTTGTACTGAAGCATAAGGATACACAGTAACTGTAGTTTGTACTGAAGCATAAGGATACACAGGAACTGTAATTTGTACTGAAGCATAAGGATACACAGGAACTGTAGTTTGTACTGAAGCATAAGGATACACAGGACCTGAAGTTTGTACTGAAGCATAAAGATACACAGGAACTGTAGATTGTACTGAAGCATAAGGATACACAGGAACTGCAGTTTGTACTGAAGCATAAGGATACACAGGAACTGTAGTTTGTACTGAAGCATAAGGATACACAGTAACTGTAGTTTGTACTGAAGCAAAAGGATACAAAGGAACTGTAGCTTGTACTGAAGCATAAGGATACACAAGAACTGTAGTTTGTACTGAAGCATAAGGATACACAGGAACTGAAGTCTGTACTGAAGCATAAGGATACAAAGGAACTGAAGTTTGTACTGAAGCATAAGGATACACAGGAACTGTAGTTTGTACTGAAGCATAAGGATACACAGGAACTGTAGCTTGTACTAACGCATAAGGATACACAGGAACTGTAGTTTGTAATGAAGCATAAGGATACACAGGCACTGTAGTTTGTACTGAAGCATAAGGATACACAGGAACTGTAGCTTGTACTGAAGCATAAGGATACACAGGAACTGTAGTTTGTACTGAAGCATAAGGATACACAGGAACCGTAGTTTGTACTGAAGCATAAGTATACACAGAAACTGTAGTTTGTACTGAAGCATAAGGATAAAAAGGAACTGTAGCTTGTATTGAAGCATAAGGATACACAGGAACTGTAGTTTGTACTGAATCATAATGATACACAGGAACTGTAGTTTGTACTAAAGCATAAGGAAACACAGGAACTGTAGTTTGTACTGAAGCATAAGTATACACAGGAACTGTAGTTTTTACTGAAGCATAAGGATACACAGGAACTGTAGTTTGTACTGAAGCATAAGGATAAAAAGGAACTGTAGTTTGTACTGAATCATAAGGATACACAGGCACTGTAGTTTGTACTGAAGCATAAGGATACACAGGAACTGTAGTTTGTACTGAAGCATAAGGATACACAGGAACTGAAGTTTGTACTGAAGCATAAGGATACACAGGAACTGAAGTTTGTACTGAAGTATAAAGATACACAGGAACTGTAGTTTGTACTGAAGCATAAGGATACACAGGAACTGAAGTTCGTACTGAAGCATAAGGATACACAGGAACTGAAGTTTGTACTGAAGCATAAGGATACACAGGAACTGAAGTTTGTACTGAAGTATAAGGATACACAGGCACTGTAGTTTATACTGAAGCATAAGGATACACAGGCACTGTAGTTTGTACTGAAGCATAAGGATACACAGGAACTGTAGTTTGTACTGAAGCATAAGGATACACAGGAACTGTAGTTTGTACTGAAGCATAAGGATACACAGGAACTGTAGTTTGTACTGAAGCATAAGGATACACAGGAACTGTAGTTTGTACTGAAGCATAAGTATACACAGGAACTGTAGTTTGTACTGAAGCATAAGGATACACAGGAACTGTAGTTTGTACTGAAGCATAAGGATACACAGGCACTGTAGTTTGTACTGAAGCATAAGGATACACAGAAACTGTAGTTTGTACTGAAGCATAAGGATACACATGAACTGTAGTTTGTACTGAAGCATAAGGATACACAGGAACTGTAGTTTGTACTGAAGCATAAGGATACACAGTAACTGTAGTTTGTACTGAAGCATAAGGATACACAAGAACTGTAATTTGTACTGAAGCATAAGGATACACAGGAACTGTAGTTTGTACTGAAGCATAAGGATACACAGGACCTGAAGTTTGTACTGAAGCATAAAGATACACAGGAACTGTAGATTGTACTGAAGCATAAGGATACACAGGAACTGCAGTTTGTACTGAAGCATAAGGATACACAGGAACTGTAGTTTGTACTGAAGCATAAGGATACACAGTAACTGTAGTTTGTACTGAAGCATAAGGATACAAAGGAACTGTAGCTTGTACTGAAGCATAAGGATACACAAGAACTGTAGTTTGTACTGAAGCATAAGGATACACAGGAACTGAAGTCTGTACTGAAGCATAAGGATACAAAGGAACTGAAGTTTGTACTGAAGCATAAGGATACACAGGAACTGTAGTTTGTACTGAAGCATAAGGATACACAGGAACTGTAGCTTGTACTAACGCATAAGGATACACAGGAACTGTAGTTTGTACTGAAGCATAAGGATACACAGGAACTGTAGTTTGTACTGAAGCATAAGGATACACAGGAACTGTAGCTTGTACTGAAGCATAAGGATACACAGGAACTGTAGTTTGTACTGAAGCATAAGGATACACAGGAACCGTAGTTTGTACTGAAGCATAAGTATACACAGAAACTGTAGTTTGTACTGAAGCATAAGGATAAAAAGGAACTGCAGCTTGTATTGAAGCATAAGGATACACAGGAACTGTAGTTTGTACTGAATCATAATGATACACAGGAACTGTAGTTTGTACTAAAGCATAAGGAAACACAGGAACTGTAGTTTGTACTGAAGCATAAGTATACACAGGAACTGTAGTTTTTACTGAAGCATAAGGATACACAGGAACTGTAGTTTGTACTGAAGCATAAGGATAAAAAGGAACTGTAGTTTGTACTGAATCATAAGGATACACAGGCACTGTAGTTTGTACTGAAGCATAAGGATACACAGGAACTGTAGTTTGTACTGAAGCATAAGGATACACAGGAACTGTAGTTTGTACTGAAGCATAAGGATACACAGGAACTGTAGCTTGTACTGAAGCATAACGATACACAGGAACTGTAGATTGTACTGAAGCATAAGGATACACAGGAACTGTAGTTTCTACTGAAGCATAAGGATACACAGGAGCTGTAGCTTGTACTGAAGCATAAAGATACACAGGAACTGTAGCTTGTACTGAAGCATAAAGATACACAGGAACTGTAGCTTGTACTGAAGCATAAGGATACACAGGAACTGTAGCTTGTACTGAAGCATAAGGATACACAGGAACTGTAGCTTGTACTGAAGCATAAGGATACACAGGAGCTGTAGTTTGTACTGAAGCATAAGGATACACAGGAGCTGCAGTTTGTACTGAAGCATAAGGTTACACAGTAACTGTAGCTTGTCCTGAAGCATAAGGATACACAGGAACTGTAGTTTGTACTGAAGCATAAGGATACACAGGAGCTGTAGTTTGTACTGAAGCATAAGGATACACAGGAGCTGTAGTTTGTACTGAAGCATAATGTTACACAGTAACTGTAGTTTGTACTGAAGCATAAGGATACACAGGAACTGTAGTTTGTACTGAAGCATAATGTTACACAGGGACTGTAGTTTTGTACTGAAGCATAAGGATACACAGAACTGTAGTTTGTACTGAAGCATAAGGATACACAGGAACTGTAGTTTGTACTGAAGCATAAGGATACACAGGAACTGTAGTTTGTACTGAAGCATAAGGATACACAGGCACTGTAGTTTGTACTGAAGCATAAGGATACACAGGAACTGAAGTTCGTACTGAAGCATAAGGATACACAGGAACTGAAGTTTGTACTGAAGCATAAGGATACACAGGAACTGAAGTTTGTACTGAAGCATAAGGATACACAGGAACTGTAGTTTGTACTGAAGCATAAGGATACACAGGAACTGTAGTTTGTACTGAAGCATAAGGATACACAGGAACTGAAGTTTGTACTGAAGCATAAGGATACACAGGAACTGAAGTTTGTACTGAAGTATAAAGATACACAGGAACTGAAGTTCGTACTGAAGCATAAGGATACACAGGAACTGAAGTTCGTACTGAAGCATAAGGATACACAGGAACTGAAGTTTGTACTGAAGTATAAGGATACACAGGCACTGTAGTTTATACTGAAGCATAAGGATACACAGGCACTGTAGTTTGTACTGAAGCATAAGGATACACAGGAACTGTAGTTTGTACTGAAGCATAAGGATACACAGGAACTGTAGTTTTTACTGAAGCATAAGGATACACAGTAACTCTAGTTTGTACTGAAGCATAAGGATACACAGGAACTGTAGTTTGTACTGAAGCATAAGTATACACAGGAACTGTAGTTTTTACTGAAGCATAAGGATACACAGGAACTGTAGTTTGTACTGAAGCATAAGGATACACAGGCACTGTAGTTTGTACTGAAGCATAAGGATACACAGAAACTGTAGTTTGTACTGAAGCATAAGGATACACATGAACTGTAGTTTGTACTGAAGCATAAGGATACACAGGAACTGTAGTTTGTACTGAAGCATAAGGATACACAGTAACTGTAGTTTGTACTGAAGCATAAGGATACACAGGAACTGTAATTTGTACTGAAGCATAAGGATACACAGGAACTGTAGTTTGTACTGAAGCATAAGGATACACAGGAACTGAAGTTTGTACTGAAGCATAAAGATACACAGGAACTGTAGATTGTACTGAAGCATAAGGATACACAGGAACTGCAGTTTGTACTGAAGCATAAGGATACACAGGAACTGTAGTTTGTACTGAAGCATAAGGATACACAGGAACTGAAGTTTGTACTGAAGCATAAGGATACAAAGGAACTGTAGCTTGTACTGAAACATAAGGATACAAAGGAACTGTAGTTTGTATTGAAGCATAAGTATACACAGGAACTGTAATTTGTACTGAAGGATAAGGATACACAGGAACTAAAGTTTGTACTGAAGCATAAGTATACACAGGAACTGTAATTTGTACTGAAGGATAAGGATACACAGGAACTGAAGTTTGTATTGAAGCATAAGGATACACAGGAACTGTAGTTTGTACTGAAGCATAAGGATACACATGAACTTTAGTTTGTACTGAAGCATAAGGATACACAGGAACTGTAATTTGTACTGAAGCATAAGGATACACAGGAACTGAAGTTTGTACTGAAGCATAAGGATACACAGGAACTGTAATTTGTACTGAAGCATAAGGATACACAGGAACTGTAGGTTTACTGAAGCATAAAGATACAAAGGAACATATGTTTGTACTGAAGCATAAGGATACAGAGGAACTGTAGTTTGTACTGAAGCATAAGGATACACAGGAACTGTAGTTTGTACTGAAGCATAAGGATACACAGGAACAGAAGTTTGTACTGAAGCATAAGGATACACAGGAACTGAAGTTTGTACTGAAGCATAAGGATACAGAGGAACTGTAGTTTGTACTGAAGCATAAGGATACACAGGAACTGTAGTTTGTACTGAAGCATAAGGATACACAGGAACTGTAGCTTGTACTGAAGCATAACGATACACAGGAACTGTAGCTTGTACTGAAGCATAAGGATACACAGGAACTGTAGTTTCTACTGAAGCATAAGGATACACAGGAGCTGTAGCTTGTACTGAAGCATAAAGATACACAGGAACTGTAGCTTGTACTGAAGCATAAGGATACACAGGAACTGTAGCTTGTACTGAAGCATAAGGATACACAGGAACTGTAGCTTGTACTGAAGCATAAGGATACACAGGAGCTGTAGTTTGTACTGAAGCATAAGGATACACAGGAGCTGTAGTTTGTACTGAAGCATAAGGTTACACAGTAACTGTAGCTTGTCCTGAAGCATAAGGATACACAGGAACTGTAGTTTGTACTGAAGCATAAGGATACACAGGAGCTGTAGTTTGTACTGAAGCATAAGGATACACAGGAGCTGTAGTTTGTACTGAAGCATAATGTTACACAGTAACTGTAGTTTGTACTGAAGCATAAGGATACACAGGAACTGTAGTTTGTACTGAAGCATAATGTTACACAGGGACTGTAGTTTTGTACTGAAGCATAAGGATACACAGGAACTGTAGTTTGTACTGAAGCATAAGGATACACAGGAACTGTAGTTTGTACTGAAGCATAAGGATACACAGGAACTGTAGTTTGTACTGAAGCATAAGGATACACAGGAACTGAAGTTCGTACTGAAGCATAAGGATACACAGGAACTGAAGTTTGTACTGAAGCATAAGGATACACAGGAACTGAAGTTTGTACTGAAGCATAAGGATACACAGGAACTGAAGTTTGTACTGAAGCATAAGGATACACAGGAACTGTAGTTTGTACTGAAGCATAAGGATACACAGGAACTGAAGTTTGTACTGAAGCATAAGGATACACAGGAACTGTAGTTTGTACTGAAGTATAAAGATACACAGGAACTGTAGTTTGTACTGAAGCATAAGGATACACAGGAACTGAAGTTCGTACTGAAGCATAAGGATACACAGGAACTGAAGTTCGTACTGAAGCATAAGGATACACAGGAACTGAAGTTTGTACTGAAGTATAAGGATACACAGGCACTGTAGTTTATACTGAAGCATAAGGATACACAGGCACTGTAGTTTGTACTGAAGCATAAGGATACACAGGAACTGTAGTTTGTACTGAAGCATAAGGATACACAGGAACTGTAGTTTGTACTGAAGCATAAGGATACACAGGAACTGTAGTTTGTACTGAAGCATAAGGATACACAGGAACTGTAGTTTGTACTGAAGCATAAGTATACACAGGAACTGTAGTTTGTACTGAAGCATAAGGATACACAGGAACTGTAGTTTGTACTGAAGCATAAGGATACACAGGAACTGTAGTTTGTACTGAAGCATAAGGATACACAGAAACTGTAGTTTGTACTGAAGCATAAGGATACACATGAACTGTAGTTTGTACTGAAGCATAAGGATACACAGGAACTGTAGTTTGTACTGAAGCATAAGGATACACAGTAACTGTAGTTTGTACTGAAGCATAAGGATACACAAGAACTGTAATTTGTACTGAAGCATAAGGATACACAGGAACTGTAGTTTGTACTGAAGCATAAGGATACACAGGACCTGAAGTTTGTACTGAAGCATAAAGATACACAGGAACTGTAGATTGTACTGAAGCATAAGGATACACAGGAACTGCAGTTTGTACTGAAGCATAAGGATACACAGGAACTGTAGTTTGTACTGAAGCATAAGGATACACAGTAACTGTAGTTTGTACTGAAGCAAAAGGATACAAAGGAACTGTAGCTTGTACTGAAGCATAAGGATACACAAGAACTGTAGTTTGTACTGAAGCATAAGGATACACAGGAACTGAAGTCTGTACTGAAGCATAAGGATACAAAGGAACTGAAGTTTGTACTGAAGCATAAGGATACACAGGAACTGTAGTTTGTACTGAAGCATAAGGATACACAGGAACTGTAGCTTGTACTAACGCATAAGGATACACAGGAACTGTAGTTTGTAATGAAGCATAAGGATACACAGGCACTGTAGTTTGTACTGAAGCATAAGGATACACAGGAACTGTAGCTTGTACTGAAGCATAAGGATACACAGGAACTGTAGTTTGTACTGAAGCATAAGGATACACAGGAACCGTAGTTTGTACTGAAGCATAAGTATACACAGAAACTGTAGTTTGTACTGAAGCATAAGGATAAAAAGGAACTGTAGCTTGTATTGAAGCATAAGGATACACAGGAACTGTAGTTTGTACTGAATCATAATGATACACAGGAACTGTAGTTTGTACTAAAGCATAAGGAAACACAGGAACTGTAGTTTGTACTGAAGCATAAGTATACACAGGAACTGTAGTTTTTACTGAAGCATAAGGATACACAGGAACTGTAGTTTGTACTGAAGCATAAGGATAAAAAGGAACTGTAGTTTGTACTGAATCATAAGGATACACAGGCACTGTAGTTTGTACTGAAGCATAAGGATACACAGGAACTGTAGTTTGTACTGAAGCATAAGGATACACAGGAACTGAAGTTTGTACTGAAGCATAAGGATACACAGGAACTGAAGTTTGTACTGAAGTATAAAGATACACAGGAACTGTAGTTTGTACTGAAGCATAAGGATACACAGGAACTGAAGTTCGTACTGAAGCATAAGGATACACAGGAACTGAAGTTCGTACTGAAGCATAAGGATACACAGGAACTGAAGTTTGTACTGAAGTATAAGGATACACAGGCACTGTAGTTTATACTGAAGCATAAGGATACACAGGCACTGTAGTTTGTACTGAAGCATAAGGATACACAGGAACTGTAGTTTGTACTGAAGCATAAGGATACACAGGAACTGTAGTTTTTACTGAAGCATAAGGATACACAGGAACTGTAGTTTGTACTGAAGCATAAGGATACACAGGAACTGTAGTTTGTACTGAAGCATAAGTATACACAGGAACTGTAGTTTGTACTGAAGCATAAGGATACACAGGAACTGTAGTTTGTACTGAAGCATAAGGATACACAGGCACTGTAGTTTGTACTGAAGCATAAGGATACACAGAAACTGTAGTTTGTACTGAAGCATAAGGATACACATGAACTGTAGTTTGTACTGAAGCATAAGGATACACAGGAACTGTAGTTTGTACTGAAGCATAAGGATACACAGTAACTGTAGTTTGTACTGAAGCATAAGGATACACAAGAACTGTAATTTGTACTGAAGCATAAGGATACACAGGAACTGTAGTTTGTACTGAAGCATAAGGATACACAGGACCTGAAGTTTGTACTGAAGCATAAAGATACACAGGAACTGTAGATTGTACTGAAGCATAAGGATACACAGGAACTGCAGTTTGTACTGAAGCATAAGGATACACAGGAACTGTAGTTTGTACTGAAGCATAAGGATACACAGTAACTGTAGTTTGTACTGAAGCATAAGGATACAAAGGAACTGTAGCTTGTACTGAAGCATAAGGATACACAAGAACTGTAGTTTGTACTGAAGCATAAGGATACACAGGAACTGAAGTCTGTACTGAAGCATAAGGATACAAAGGAACTGAAGTTTGTACTGAAGCATAAGGATACACAGGAACTGTAGTTTGTACTGAAGCATAAGGATACACAGGAACTGTAGCTTGTACTAACGCATAAGGATACACAGGAACTGTAGTTTGTAATGAAGCATAAGGATACACAGGCACTGTAGTTTGTACTGAAGCATAAGGATACACAGGAACTGTAGCTTGTACTGAAGCATAAGGATACACAGGAACTGTAGTTTGTACTGAAGCATAAGGATACACAGGAACCGTAGTTTGTACTGAAGCATAAGTATACACAGAAACTGTAGTTTGTACTGAAGCATAAGGATAAAAAGGAACTGCAGCTTGTATTGAAGCATAAGGATACACAGGAACTGTAGTTTGTACTGAATCATAATGATACACAGGAACTGTAGTTTGTACTAAAGCATAAGGAAACACAGGAACTGTAGTTTGTACTGAAGCATAAGTATACACAGGAACTGTAGTTTTTACTGAAGCATAAGGATACACAGGAACTGTAGTTTGTACTGAAGCATAAGGATAAAAAGGAACTGTAGTTTGTACTGAATCATAAGGATACACAGGCACTGTAGTTTGTACTGAAGCATAAGGATACACAGGAACTGTAGTTTGTACTGAAGCATAAGGATACACAGGAACTGTAGTTTGTACTGAAGCATAAGGATACACAGGAACTGTAGCTTGTACTGAAGCATAAGGATACACAGGAACTGTAGATTGTACTGAAGCATAAGGATACACAGGAACTGTAGTTTCTACTGAAGCATAAGGATACACAGGAGCTGTAGCTTGTACTGAAGCATAAAGATACACAGGAACTGTAGCTTGTACTGAAGCATAAAGATACACAGGAACTGTAGCTTGTACTGAAGCATAAGGATACACAGGAACTGTAGCTTGTACTGAAGCATAAGGATACACAGGAACTGTAGCTTGTACTGAAGCATAAGGATACACAGGAGCTGTAGTTTGTACTGAAGCATAAGGATACACAGGAGCTGCAGTTTGTACTGAAGCATAAGGTTACACAGTAACTGTAGCTTGTCCTGAAGCATAAGGATACACAGGAACTGTAGTTTGTACTGAAGCATAAGGATACACAGGAGCTGTAGTTTGTACTGAAGCATAAGGATACACAGGAGCTGTAGTTTGTACTGAAGCATAATGTTACACAGTAACTGTAGTTTGTACTGAAGCATAAGGATACACAGGAACTGTAGTTTGTACTGAAGCATAATGTTACACAGGGACTGTAGTTTTGTACTGAAGCATAAGGATACACAGAACTGTAGTTT
The DNA here is from genome assembly GCF_027579735.1 of Bombina bombina. Classification (NCBI taxonomy): domain Eukaryota; kingdom Metazoa; phylum Chordata; class Amphibia; order Anura; family Bombinatoridae; genus Bombina; species Bombina bombina. The sequence goes on along the minus strand of NC_069506.1, from coordinate 327,053,963 downwards.
GTACTGAAGCATAAGGATACACAGGAACTGTAGTTTGTACTGAAGCATAAGGATACACAGGAACTGTAGTTTGTACTGAAGCATAAGGATACACAGGAACTGTAGTTTGTACTGAAGCATAAGGATACACAGGAACTGAAGTTCGTACTGAAGCATAAGGATACACAGGAACTGAAGTTTGTACTGAAGCATAAGGATACACAGGAACTGAAGTTTGTACTGAAGCATAAGGATACACAGGAACTGAAGTTTGTACTGAAGCATAAGGATACACAGGAACTGTAGTTTGTACTGAAGCATAAGGATACACAGGAACTGAAGTTTGTACTGAAGCATAAGGATACACAGGAACTGAAGTTTGTACTGAAGTATAAAGATACACAGGAACTGAAGTTCGTACTGAAGCATAAGGATACACAGGAACTGAAGTTCGTACTGAAGCATAAGGATACACAGGAACTGAAGTTTGTACTGAAGTATAAGGATACACAGGCACTGTAGTTTATACTGAAGCATAAGGATACACAGGCACTGTAGTTTGTACTGAAGCATAAGGATACACAGGAACTGTAGTTTGTACTGAAGCATAAGGATACACAGGAACTGTAGTTTTTACTGAAGCATAAGGATACACAGTAACTCTAGTTTGTACTGAAGCATAAGGATACACAGGAACTGTAGTTTGTACTGAAGCATAAGTATACACAGGAACTGTAGTTTTTACTGAAGCATAAGGATACACAGGAACTGTAGTTTGTACTGAAGCATAAGGATACACAGGCACTGTAGTTTGTACTGAAGCATAAGGATACACAGAAACTGTAGTTTGTACTGAAGCATAAGGATACACATGAACTGTAGTTTGTACTGAAGCATAAGGATACACAGGAACTGTAGTTTGTACTGAAGCATAAGGATACACAGTAACTGTAGTTTGTACTGAAGCATAAGGATACACAGGAACTGTAGTTTGTACTGAAGCATAAGGATACACAGGAACTGTAGTTTGTACTGAAGCATAAGGATACACAGGAACTGTAGTTTGTACTGAAGCATAAAGATACACAGGAACTGTAGATTGTACTGAAGCATAAGGATACACAGGAACTGCAGTTTGTACTGAAGCATAAGGATACACAGGAACTGTAGTTTGTACTGAAGCATAAGGATACACAGTAACTGTAGTTTGTACTGAAGCATAAGGATACAAAGGAACTGTAGCTTGTACTGAAGCATAAGGATACACAAGAACTGTAGTTTGTACTGAAGCATAAGGATACACAGGAACTGAAGTCTGTACTGAAGCATAAGGATACAAAGGAACTGAAGTTTGTACTGAAGCATAAGGATACACAGGAACTGTAGTTTGTACTGAAGCATAAGGATACACAGGAACTGTAGCTTGTACTAACGCATAAGGATACACAGGAACTGTAGTTTGTAATGAAGCATAAGGATACACAGGCACTGTAGTTTGTACTGAAGCATAAGGATACACAGGAACTGTAGCTTGTACTGAAGCATAAGGATACACAGGAACTGTAGTTTGTACTGAAGCATAAGGATACACAGGAACCGTAGTTTGTACTGAAGCATAAGTATACACAGAAACTGTAGTTTGTACTGAAGCATAAGGATACAAAGGAACTGTAGCTTGTATTGAAGCATAAGGATACACAGGAACTGTAGTTTGTACTGAATCATAATGATACACAGGAACTGTAGTTTGTACTGAAGCATAAGGAAACACAGGAACTGTAGTTTGTACTGAAGCATAAGTATACACAGGAACTGTAGTTTTTACTGAAGCATAAGGATACACAGGAACTGTAGTTTGTACTGAAGCATAAGGATAAAAAGGAACTGTAGTTTGTACTGAATCATAAGGATACACAGGCACTGTAGTTTGTACTGAAGCATAAGGATACACAGGAACTGTAGTTTGTACTGAAGCATAAGGATACACAGGAACTGTACTTTGTACTGAAGCATAAGGATACACAGGAACTGTACTTTGTACTGAAGCATAAGGATACACAGGAACTGTAGTTTGTACTGAAGCATAAGTATACACAGGAACTGTAGTTTGTACTGAAGCATAAGGATACACAGGCACTGTAGTTTGTACTGAAGCATAAGGATACACAGGCACTGTAGTTTGTACTGAAGCATAAGGATACACAGGAACTGTAGTTTGTACTGAAGCATAAGGATACACAGGAACTGTAGTTTGTACTGAAGCATAAGGATACACAGGAACTGTAGCTTTTACTGAAGCATAAGGATACACAGGAACTGTAGTTTTACTGAAGCATAAAGATACACAGGAACATATGTTTGTACTGAAACATAAGGATACAGAGGAACTGTAGTTTGTACTGAAGCATAAGAATACACAGGAACTGAAGTTTGTACTGAAGCATAAGGATACACTGGAACTGAAGCTTGTACTGAAGCATAAGGATACACAGGAACTGAAGTTTGTACTGAAGCATAAGGATACACAGGAACTGTAGTTTGTACTGAAGCATAAGGATACACAGGAACTGTAGTTTGTACTGAAGCATAAGGATACACAGGAACTGTAGTTTGTACTGAAGCATAAGGACTCACAGGAACTGTAGTTTGTACTGAAGCATAAGGATACACATAAACTGTAGTTTGTACTGAAGCATAAGGATACACAGGAACTGAAGTTTGTACTGAAGCATAAGGATACACAGGAACTGTAGCTTGTACTGAAACATAAGGATACAAAGGAACTGTAGTTTGTACTGAAGCATAAGGATACACAGGAACTGAAGTCTGTACTGAAGCATAAGGATACACAGGAACTGTAGCTTGTATTGAAGCATAAGTATACACAGGAACTGTAATTTGTATTGAAGGATAAGGATACACAGGAACTAAAGTTTGTACTGAAGCATAAGTATACACAGGAACTGTAATTTGTACTGAAGGATAAGGATACACAGGAACTGAAGTTTGTATTGAAGCATAAGGATACACAGGAACTGTAGTTTGTACTGAAGCATAAGGATACACATAAACTGTAGTTTGTACTGAAGCATAAGGATACACAGGAACTGTAATTTGTACTGAAGCATAAGGATACACAGGAACTGAAGTTTGTACTGAAGCATAAGGATACACAGGAACTGTAATTTGTACTGAAGCATAAGGATACACAGGAACTGTAATTTGTACTGAAGCATAAGGATACACAGGAACTGTAGTTTTACTGAAGCATAAAGATACACAGGAACATATGTTTGTACTGAAGCATAAGGATACAGAGGAACTGTAGTTTGTACTGAAGCATATGAATACACAGGAACTAAAGTTTGTACTGAAGCATAAAGATACACAGGAACTGTAGTTTGTACTGAAGCATAAGGATACACAGGCACTGTAGTTTGTACTGAAGCATAAGGATCCACATGAACTGTAGTTTGTACTGAAGCATAAGAATGCACGGGAATTGTAGTTTGTACTGAAGCATAAGGATACACAGGCACTGTAGATTGTACTGAAGCATAAGGATACACAGGCACTGTAGTTTGTACTGAAGCATAAGGATACACATTAACTGTAGTTTGTACTGAAGCATATGGATACACAGGCACTGTAGTTTGTACTGAAGCATAAGGATACACATTAACTGTAGTTTGTACTGAAGCATATGGATACACAGAAACTGTACCTTGTTTTGAAGCATAAGGATACACAGGCACCATAGTTTGTTATAAAGCATAATGATACGCAGGAGCTGTAGTTTGCACTGAAGCATAAGGATACACAGGAACTGTAGTTTGTACTGAAGCATAAGGATACACAGGAACTGTAGCTTGTACTGAAGCATAAGGATACACAGGAACTGTAGTTTGTACTAAAGCATAAGGATACATAGGAACTATAGTTTGCACTGAAGCATAAGGATACACAGGATCTGTAGTTTGCACTGAAGCATAAGGATACACAGGAACTGTAGTTTTTATTGAAGCATAAGGATACACAGGAACTGTAGGTTGTATTGAAGCATAAGGATACACAGGAACTGTAGTTTGTACTGAAGCATAAGGATACACAGGAACTGAAGTTTGTATTGAAGCATAAGGATACACAGGAACTGTAGTTTGTTCTGTAGCATAAGGATTCACAGGAACTGTAGTTTGTACTGAAGCATAAGGATACACAGGAACTGTAGTTTGTATTGAAGCATAAGGATACACAGGAACTGTAGTTTGTACTGAAGCATAAGGATACACAGGAACTGAAGTTTGTACTGAAGAATAAGGATACACAGGAACTGTAGTTTGTACTGAAGCATAAGGATACACATGAACTGTAGTTTGTACTGAAGCATAAGGATACAAAGGAACTGTAGTTTGTAATGAAGCATAAGGATACACAGGAACTGTAGTTTGTAATGAAGCATAAGGATACAAAGGCACTGTAGTTTGTACTGAAGCATAAGGATACACAGAAACTGTAGCTTGTACTGAAGCATAAGGATACACAGGAACTGTAGTTTGTACTGAAGCATAAGGATACACGGGAGCTGTAATTTGTACTGCAGCATAAGGATACACAGGAACTGTAGTTTGTTCTGAAGCCTATGGATACACAGGAACTGTAGCTTGTACTGAAGCATAAGGATACACAGGAAATGTAGCTTGTACTGAAGCATAAGGATACACAGGAACTGAAGTTTGTACTGAAGCATAAGGATACACAGGAACTGTAGTTTGTACTGAAGCATAAGGATACACAGGAACTGTAATTTGTACTGAAGCATAAGGATACACAGGAACTGTAGTTTGTACTGAAGCATAAGGATCCACATGAACTGTAGTTTGTACTGAAGCATAAGAATACATGGGAATTGTAGTTTGTGCTGAAGCATAAGGATACACAGGCACTGTAGATTGTACTGAAGCATAAGGAAACACAGGCACTGTAGTTTCTACTGAAGCATAATGATACACATTAACTGTAGCTTGTACTGAAGCATATGGATACACAGAAACTGTACCTTGTTTTGAAGCATAAGGATACACAGGCACCATAGTTTTTTATAAAGCATAATGATACGCAGGAGTTGTAGTTTGCACTGAAGCATAAGGATACACAGGAACTGTAGTTTGCACTGAAGCATAAGGATACACAGAATCTGTAGTTTGCACTGAAGCATAAGGATACACAGGAACTGTAGTTTGTACTGAAGCATAAGGATACACAGGAACTGTAGCTTGTACTGAAGCATAAGGATACACAGGAACTGTAGTTTGTACTAAAGCATAAGGATACACAGGAACTGTAGTTTGCACTGAAGCATAAGGATACACAGGATCTGTAGTTAGCACTGAAGCATAAGGATACACAGGAACTGTAGTTTGTACTGAAGCATAAGGATACACAGGAACTGAAGTTTGTATTGAAGCATAAGGATACACAGGAACTGTAGTTTGTACTGAAGCATAAGGATACACAGGAACTGAAGTTTGTATTGAAATATAAGGATACACAGGAACTGTAGTTTGTACTGTAGCATAAGGATTCACAGGAACTGTAGTTTGTACTGAAGCATAAGGATACACAGGAACTGTAGTTTGTATTGAAGCATAAGGATACACAGGAACTGTAGTTTGTACTGAAGCATAAGGATACACAGGAACTGAAGTTTGTACTGAAGCATAAGGATACACAGGAACTGTAGTTTGTACTGAAGCATAAGGATACACATGAACTGTAGTTTGTACTGAAGCATAAGGATACAAAGGAACTGTAGTTTGTAATGAAGCATAAGGATACACAGGAACTGTAGTTTGTAATGAAGCATAAGCATACAAAGGCACTGTAGTTTGTACTGAAGCATAAGGATACACAGGCACTGTAATTTGTACTGAAGCATAAGGATACACAGAAACTGTAGCTTGTTCTGAAGCATAAGGATACACAGGAACTGAAGTTTGTACTGAAGCATAAGGATACACAGGAACTGTAATTTGTACTGAAGCATAAGGATACACAGGAACTGTAGTTTTACTGAAGCATTAAGATACACAGGAACATATGTTTGTACTGAAGCATAAGGATACAGAGGAACTGTAGTTTGTATTGAAGCATATGAATACACAGGAACTAAAGTTTGTACTGAAGCATAAGGATACACAGGCACTGTAATTTGTACTGAAGCATAAGGATACACAGAAACTGTAGCTTGTACTGAAGCATAAGGATACACTTGAACTGAAGTTTGTACTGAAGCATAAGGATACACAGGAACTGTAATTTGTACTGAAGCATAAGGATACACAGGAACTGTAGTTTTACTGAAGCATAAAGATACACAGGAACATATGTTTGTACTGAAGCATAAGGATACAGAGGAACTGTAGTTTGTACTGAAGCATATGAATACACAGGAACTAAAGTTTGTACTGAAGCATAAAGATACACAGGAACTGTAGTTTGTACTGAAGCATAAGGATACACAGGAACTGTAGTTTGTACTGAAGCATAAGGATCCACATGAACTGTAGTTTGTACTGAAGCATAAGAATACACGGGAATTGTAGTTTGTACTGAAGCATAAGGATACACAGGCACTGTAGATTGTACTGAAGCATAAGGATACACAGGCACTGTAGTTTCTACTGAAGCATAAGGATACACATTAACTGTAGCTTGTACTGAAGCATATGGATACACAGAAACTGTACCTTGTTTTGAAGCATAAGGATACACAGGCACCATAGTTTTTTATAAAGCATAATGATACGCAGGAGCTGTAGTTTGCACTGAAGCATAAGGATACACAGGAACTGTAGTTTGCACTGAAGCATAAGGATACACAGAATCTGTAGTTTGCACTGAAGCATAAGGATACACAGGAACTGAGGATTTCCGGTGGGGGAGGAGACATGCAGATTGGCTACATGCCGGCGCTGTGAGAGGACGCCGATTCCAGCAGCTCCCCGCTCTCCGCCACTTGTCCTGGTAGCGTTCCCAGGCGATTGAGTGTGGCACTCAGCTGGGCTCGGACCCACACGAGAGCTGAAGTCTATATGAGCCAAACGGCTGCACCTGCTTTTTAGGCTGCGGTAATTTTAAACTTTCTCTATCCTGTCCTACTGCCTTACAAGTGCCGTGTTTGGTGCTGTAAACTACCTGGAAGGAAACTCACGTGGAGATAAATATAGCCGCATGAGACCCGGCGGTAATGGGGATCGTATAGCCGCATGTTGCTGAGCGTAGCCGCTCCCTGGTGAGCTGTAATTAGCTACGATACTCCCAGTTGGAACCCTGCTGCAATCCGAATTAGCCTAACTCCGGGCGGGCTATACAGAGGCCGTTACGTACCTGATTTCTCCTGGGAACCCTGGTGTACTGGAGACACGCTGCCGGTGTGGTTCACATCGAGGGCCCCCGAGTGGGCTGTGGAACCGGTGTCAGTGGCCGGTGTTCGTGTTCATCTGGTCCAGGGGGATCATCTCTGGTGGAGTCTGTGCAGTGCTTCCGGTTGTACGCCGGGGCGACTTGGTCCGTTCCTGAGTGGTGCCGGTATTGGATGTATCCCTACAGGCGCTCCCTGGTGAGCGATAGAAGCAGATAAGGAGCATATCTACCGGTGGGATCCCTGACAGCCAAGGGTATAACTACTGACACTTGAAAGACGCCATCCTGATAAGTATCGCAAATTCAAATTTTTGATTGGTTTTGCTTTTGAGTGCTGCTTGAAGTGGGGCCTAGTGGTCTTGAGGAACATAGTAATGGGACTGTGTATTGACTCGGGAGCAGATGCTATTCTAAGTTACTAATTGGGACCACACTGATCGAATATACCAACTAAATAGTAAACATTGCTATATGTTGGGTCCCAATCAGGACCTGCTGTGATAAAAAAGTCTTTTTTGCCCTATATTAGAAGGGAAGCTAGAAAATATTGGGGACTCCTTACTCTCAGACAGTTGAAGGGGGGGAACTAAAACAATAATAGATTTAATGTATATATGTGTTTAAGACCTATGAGCATTGTACAGTGATTTGTTAGTCTAAGGAAACTTTCTTCTACAATATAGATTATGTTATATGAAGATACTTAGACTATCTGTTTTGAATAATCTCAATGTTTCATTTTCTGTTTCCCCCAACAATATAGCTCTATAATCCATAGTAATAAGATATAACATTAAATGTTGCTATTCTTGTGGTGTTATCCAGTCTTCAGATCATGTATGCAATCTGGATTAGAATATGCATCTGATAAAATGTTATCTTTATGCTCCAGTTCAGAAATATTATCAAATTTGGCCCACTTCTCTTATAAAAGCCCTAGGAACTGTCTGGCCTAAGTAATTTATATGTAATCAAGTAAGGGAGTTAAGCACACTTTATATACTGTGTAAGGAATAGACTAAAATTGTCATTGTATTTATCCCCTACTTAATGCACAAGAATAGGCACAAGCCAAAGCCATATAACGTGGGTTGAAAATCATATCTGGTTAAATACTATTTCTATACTTTAGTTTAGTAATTTCAATACATCGGGCCTAATACAGGTTATATAAAATTTTTCAGGAAGTGTCTGGCTTAGATGGTTTTCTCTGAAATTAATAGGGAAGTCAGACAAACTCCTTACACTACGTAAAGATTGATTAAAAATTGCTATTTCAATTTCAGGGCATTAAAATAACTAGAAAACATAAGTATTTCAGGTCGAGGTTCTGTCATACTATAGCAGCTAGGCTTGTCATTTTTAGGCAGTGTGAAGTGGATATGCTCACCTTAGGGAATTAACTAAGTTAATCGGTGGTATTAGCTATTTTTCCTTGAATTTAACACGAAATACTAATTTCACATACACTCTCACCTCCTGGTTAACAGGATATATACTGGCAAATAAGAGTCTCCACCCTATACACATATCACACTCTTCCACTTAAAACCCTTAGCAGGGTCTTTTTTGACACTCTGTATGTCCTTATATTCCCTTTTTTCTTTTTTTCTTTTTCTCCTTTTCTCTATCACCACACGCTTGCACTTTTTTTCTATCACATTTCTCTTTTTTTAGGATTTTTTTCACTTTTTTTTTTCTTACAATATAAATGGAAAAATTTGTCACACAAACCAAAGTTAATTCCCCTAAAATGCCAGCTAAACCAAAAGATAAAAAGGCCAAGCCGGCAGACAACAGTATAGAAAACATAACAGAAATCTCTCCCTTAACAATTGACACTCACGCCCTTACAAGTCAGCTAGTAGCGTTGTTCACACCTCAATTTGATTCTATAAAAACAGAATTAGGTGTCATTTCATCTGACATAGGGACACTCTCATTGGAAATAAAACACTTTGCAGTAAGACTCTCTGAAGCCGAAGATAGGATATCCACGCTAGAGGATCAGACAAATTCGCAACACAGTGTCATACAAGAACATGAGTCTAAAATAAAAAGTATGCAAGTGCGCCTGGAGGATCTCGAGGATCGGTCCAGGCGCAATAATATTAGAATTATTGGTCTACCGGAATCTCCGGAGTTTGAGGATCTCATGATATTTGCATCAACCACTCTGCCACAGGCTCTGGTTATTCCCACACAAATGATACCATTGATAATTGAGAGAGTCCATAGAGTGGGACCCAGGAAGCCAACTACTAATGAGGTCACCAGACCAAGGATGGTCATCCTCAAACTCCTGAGATTCCAGGATAAGATTGAGATCCTCAGTCACTATAAAAAGAAAAAGAACCATTACTTCTTGGGAATAACAGAATTATGTTGTTTCAAGATTTCTCTAGTGAGACATCAGCCAGAAGAAAAGCTATGGCCCCGTATTGCACACAACTGATAAACAAAGGCATTAATGCTTGGCTGAGCTATCCAGCCAGAATTATAATCAACAAGAATGGTAAGAGGCAGGTCTTTAGTGAAACATCTGAGGTAATTAATTTTCTAAAGGAAATAGGATAATACTGGAATATAGATGTTTATTGTTCAAAATGTTCAAAGTGTTATTGAGAGTTAGATATTCAAAATGTCAATGGATTCGTGTTCTCTTTTCTATTATTTCCTCTTTCTTTTTTCTCTTTTTTTTTTTTCCCTTCTCTCTCGCTTCCCCCCTCTTCTCTCTTTGTCTCCCCCCTTTCATTTGATTCTGATCCTCCTTAAGACGTAAGAGATGACAACAGAAATTAGGATGCTTTCTTGGAACGTGGGAGGCATTAGTTCACCCATGAAACGTAAATTGATTATTAGAACATTAGCTCAGATGCAGCCTGACATGGCCTGTCTGCAAGAAACACACCTTAAGGAATCAGAAGCAGTTAAACTCAAGATGAAATGGGTTGGGGAAGTAATCTCCACTAATGGCTCTAATAAAAAATGTGGAGTAGCAATACTCTTACACAAACAATTAGACTATAAGATTATAAAAACTGAGATTGATAGTGAGGCCAGATACATTTTATTGCATATAATGTTAAAAAACATAAAATTTATAATTTGTTGTATTTATGCTCCCAATAAATTTTCACCCCGTTTTTGGGATAATATCCAAAGCAAGTTCTTTCCGCTTATTGGCAACAACTTAATTTTATGTGGAGACTTCAATATGACGCTGGATCCCTCAATAGATAGGTTCTCAGGCAAAAACACAGTGAGTAATAGACAAGGCGCCAAACTTTTTCAGAGACTTTGCCATAAATTAAAATTGATAGATATTTGGAGGATTCAAAATCCTGACAGTGCGACATTCACCTGTGAATCTAAAGGTCACAAGACATTCTCTAGGATTGACCTATTCCTGATCTCTGAGTCATTGGCTGTTTGGCAATCTAAAGCGACGATAGGGGAAATCCTGATATCGGATCATGCAATAATTGCGTTAATATTCTCAACATGTAAAGCAGACAGGAGGCAGAGACCAGCCTTCGGGTTTCCTAGATATTTATGTTCTAATCCTAGGTTTCGTTTATGGCTACAATCTAAATGGTTGGAATATGCTTCTAATAATAGCGAGTGCGGAAATAAAGTTGAAATCTTCTGGGAGGCCTCCAAAACGGTCTTAAGAGGTGACATTATAGCCTACCTTAATATACGTAGGAAAAAGATTAAACTACGGGAGGTTACTTTGGCCGAGAGAGTTAAGAAAGCTTTCATTTTAGTTCAGAATACCCCATCACAAGATAATTGGGATGACTATTTTCTTATTAGAAAGGAAAGAGATCTCTTCCTTAAAGAACAAGCTCAAACTGAGGAGATAAGAATAAATAGGCACTATAAGGGCTTTCATGGCTCCTCTGCCAAATATCTAGCTAAACTTACCAAAATCAGGAAGAGAAAGAATATAATACCAGTCATAAAAGAGAATAAGACCAGATATCTGGAGACTGCAGAGATTTGTGGGGTCTTTGCCTCTTACTATCAAGATCTATACTCTTCAGTTAAAATTAATCCTGAAGCACAAGAGATGTTCTGGTCTAAGATCGTTGTACCCAGGATTCAGTCGGAAGAATTAACATTATTAAACGACCAAATAACTAGTGTAGAAATTAGCAAGGCCATTGATAAATTGAAATCTAACAAAGCTCCTGGTCCGGATGGATTACCCGCGGAATATTACAAATGCCTTAAAGATGATCTAATACCAGTACTGGAGAAGCTTTTTAATGAATACTATACTTTAGAGACTCCCATATCATCTTATTTCTCGATGGCTAATGTCACACTGATACTAAAAAAGGGTAAGGATCCAGAGGACCCAGGATCATATAGGCCGATATCAGTTTTAAACTGTGATTACAAGATCTTAGCCTCAATCTTAGCTAATCGACTCTCTCTCGCCCTACAGAAACTCATACATGTAGATCAGACTGGCTTTATGGTCAAAAGGAATGCCTCTAAAAACATTCGTAAGCTAACCACGCTGATAGATTACGCATGGAACATAGAGCAAAAACCCAGTACAGATATTGGGAAAGACAGGGCAGTTCTTACCCTGGACGCTGTTAAAGCATTCGACTCGATTGTATGGGATCATCTTTTTACTTCACTCAGACAATTCGGGATACAGGGAAACTTCTTGCAATTTATTTATAGAGTCTATGCGAAGCCAATTTCATATATTCTGGTAAACGGAATGATCTCGCCTAAAATAATCTTACAGCGAGGCACTAGGCAAGGATGCCCATTGTCTCCCCTGCTATTCAATGTAGCTTTGGAACCATTAGCGATAAGACTAAGAAACAGTCTAGCAGGGATTGCAATGGGTTCCCTACGTCTAATCGCACTATTATACGCTGATGATATTCTAGTTTTTCTAGAAAATACACAACAATCTATTCCAATTTTGAGACAGATATTAGAGGAGTTCAGCTCATTCTCAGGATATAAAGTAAACACAGAAAAAAGTGAATTAATGTATATTGGGAATATAGCCACAAGTTATCCGGGTAATTCGTTCAAAGTGGTAGATTCTATTAAGTATTTGGGTCTTATATTACATAAAAACCCGAAATTCTGGTACACAGATAACTATCTCTCACTATTTCAAAAAATTAAACAAGATCTGAAACTATGGACTTCTTTCCCGATTTCTCTCACTGCGAGAGCAAATCTAATTAAAACCATCATATTTCCACGTCTTCTCTACCCGATACAAAATTTGCCCTTGTTCATAACAAACAGAGACCGTAGAGATCTATACACTGCTGTTTCCAAATTTATTTGGCAAAATAAGAAACCTCGCATTGCTCTAGCCAGATTAATGCAGAAATCATGGGCTGGTGGTTTATCATTGCCCGATATTAACCTCTATAATATTGCAGCGATGGTAAAAATTGCTATTGACTGGCTGGCAAATACAAATACATTTGCTTCGCTAGTACAGGAATCCTTTCTGATCTACCCCTTTGCATTACCAGCAATTTTGCACTGTAAACCAGGTCAACTGCCTTCCAACGTTTCTTCATTAATTACAATCAAGAATATAGTCCTGGCATGGCACAAGCTCTGTAAGTTTTTGGAAATAGATTTTTCAATCTCAGAATTTCTCCCAATTAGGGGTAATCCACTTTTCCCCCCCGGTTTACGTCAGAAAACTTTCAAGAATTGGGCCGAAAAAGGGTTAAATAAAATTTCTCAACTAATTGGCGCAGATGAGGTGGTATTAGAAGGTGAAACTCTGTTTTCCCTTTTTCAATTATCAAGATTGGATCTATTTGCGTTCTTTCAGGTACGTCATTTCATTGTATCACAGCCTTGGAGGTTTCCCTTATCAGTTGCATGGTCCGATATCAGAGGTTTAATACAGAAAGTTGTGGCAGGTGCCACTTCGATCTCATTAATTTATGACATTATGCTTTCCAAACAAACGCAAGGCTTCCTCAGCAAGATCAGCGATTACTGGAGTAGGTCAATCGGGGATACAGAGCCCGAGAGAATTATACAAAGTTTTAAATCTTTAGAAAACTGTAAAGTCCCCTCAACATGGAAAGAATCGCATATGAAATTAATAAACAATTTTTATCTCTATCCAGTTAAACTAGCACGATTCTATCCATCTAGATCAGCCCATTGCCCTAGGTGTATGTATAAGGAAGCGGACTTATTACATATGTTCTGGACTTGTCCGAAGATAAATCAGCTCTGGCTGAAATTTATATATTGGTTTAATAATCTACACGGGGTTACTGTCTCTCTCACGTTCTGGGACATTATCCTGCTGGTCGAACCAACGACTAGTTCAGACAGGCATTGGACTTGTTCTCTAAATACCTCAATATTAGCTGTAAGACAGAGCATTCTTAAAAAATGGAAAGTAAAAAAAGGACCGGTTCTATCCGAGATCTTTTACGCTATCCAAGACCAAATTATTTTTGAATCATATCATCTACAGGAGGCCTCTGAAGCTAGAATTAAAAAGTTTCTTCTAGGGTGGTTTCCTATTATTAACTCCTATCCCAGGCCTATACAAAAACAGATTTTAACGCCTTTTACATCTTCAGTAAGCTTTGCTGAAATGGTCTTACTAAAGCTCTTTCCACACACGTGGATATCCAATAGTTCAGAAATTTAATATCAAGTTTGGTTTAGAGAAAGGGTCCAAAGCGAGAGGTTCCCCTTTTTTTCTTTTTTTTCTTCTTCCTTCTTTTTTCGTCTTTTGTTTATGTTTTCTGCTTTTGTTTTTGTTGTTTCTTGTTTTCTTGGTCTGCTTTTTCTTCTTCTTTTTATGGTAAACAGGAAAAAACCCAGCTCAGTGTACAAATATTGTCCTCATTGAGATGATTAATCAAATGTGACAAAGTATATATGTCTTGGATTCTGTAATATTTTGTTTTTCAATATGCTTTACCTTGCCCTGTGCGGCATAAGAGGTTTGATTTACCTGATTGTACACTGTACTGGTTTCAAAATAAATATATAAAAAAAAAAAAAAAGGATACACAGGAACTGTAGTTTGTACTGAAGCATAAGGATACACAGGAACTGTAGTTTGTACTAAAGCATAAGGATACACAGGAACTGTAGTTTGCACTGAAGCATAAGGATACACAGGATCTGTAGTTTGCACTGAAGCATAAGGATACACAGGAACTGAAGTTTGTACTGAAGCATAAGGATACACAGGAACTGTAGTTTGTACTGAAGCATAAGGATACACAGGAACTGTAGTTTGTACTGAAGCATAAGGATACACAGGAACTGTAGTTTGTACTGAAGCATAAGGATACACATTAACTGTAGTTTGTACTGAAGCATAAGGATACACAGGAACTGTAGTTTGTACTGAAGCATAAGGATACACAGGAACTGAAGTTTGTACTGAAGCATAAAGATACACAGGAACTGTAGATTGTACTGAAGCATAAGGATACACAGGAACTGTAGTTTGTACTGAAGCATAAGGATACACAGGAACTGTAGTTTGTACTGAAGCATAAGGATACACAGGAACTGAAGTTTGTACTGAAGTATAAAGATACACAGGAACTGAAGTTCGTACTGAAGCATAAGGATACACAGTAACTGTAGTTTGTACTGAAGCATAAGGATACAAAGGAACTGTAGCTTGTACTGAAGCATAAGGATACACAAGAACTGTAGTTTGTACTGAAGCATAAGGATACACAGGAACTGAAGTCTGTACTGAAGCATAAGGATACAAAGGAACTGAAGTTTGTACTGAAGCATAAGGATACACAGGAACTGTAGTTTGTACTGAAGCATAAGGATACACAGGAACTGTAGCTTGTACTAACGCATAAGGATACACAGGAACTGTAGTTTGTAATGAAGCATAAGGATACACAGGCACTGTAGCTTGTACTGAAGCATAAGGATACACAGGAACTGTAGTTTGTACTGAAGCATAAGGATACACAGAAACTGTAGTTTGTACTGAAGCATAAGGATACACAGTAACTGTAGTTTGTACTGAAGCATAAGGATACAAAGGAACTGTAGCTTGTACTGAAGCATAAGGATACACAGGAACTGTAGTTTGTACTGAAGCATAAGGATACACAGGAATTGAAGTCTGTACTGAAGCATAAGGATACAAGGAACTGAAGTTTGTACTGAAGCATAAGGATACACAGGAACTGTAGTTTGTACTGAAGCATAAGGATACACAGGAACTGTAGCTTGTACTGAAGCATAAGGATACACAGGAACTGTAGTTTGTAATGAAGCATAAGGATACACAGGCACTGTAGTTTGTACTGAAGCATAAGGATACACAGGAACTGTAGCTTGTACTGAAGCATAAGGATACACAGGAACTGTAGTTTGTACTGAAGCATAAGGATACACAGGAACCGTAGTTTGTACTGAAGCATAAGTATACACAGAAACTGTAGTTTGTACTGAAGCATAAGGATACAAAGGAACTGTAGCTTGTATTGAAGCATAAGGATACACAGGAACTGTAGTTTGTACTGAATCATAATGATACACAGGAACTGTAGTTTGTACTGAAGCATAGTGATACACAGGAACTGTAGTTTGTACTGAAGCATAAGGATACACAGGAACTGAAGTTTGTACTGAAGCATAAGGATAAAAAGGAACTGTAGTTTGTACTGAAGCATAAGGATACACAGGAACTGTAGCTTGTACTGAAGCATAAGGATACACAGGAACTGTATTTTGTACTGAGTCATAATGATACACAGGAACTGTAGTTTGTACTGAAGCATAAGGATACACAGGAACAGTAGTTTGTACTGAAGCATAAGTATACAAAGGAACTGTAGTTTGCACTGAAGCATAAGGATACACAGGAACTGTAGTTTGTACTGAAGCATAAGGATAAAAAGGAACTGTAGTTTGTACTGAATCATAAGGATACACAGGCACTGTAGTTTGTACTGAAGCATAAGGATACACAGGCACTGTAGTTTGTACAGAAGCATAAGGATACACAGGAACTGTAGTTTGTACTGAAGCATAAGGATACACAGGAACTGTAGTTTGTACTGAAGCATAAGGATACACAGTAACTGTAGTTTGTACTGAAGCATAAGGATACACAGGAATTGTAGTTTGTACTGAAGCATAAGTATACACAGGAACTGTAGTTTGTACTGAAGCATAAGGATACACAGGCACTGTAGTTTGTACTGAAGCATAAGGATACACAGGCACTGTAGTTTGTACTGAAGCATAAGGATACACAGGAACTGTAGTTTGTACTGAAGCATAAGGATACACAGGAACTGTAGTTTGTACTGAAGCATAAGGATACACAGGAACTGAAGTTTGTACTGAAGCATAAGTATACACAGGAACTGTAGTTTGTACTGAAGCATAAGGATACACAGGAACTGTAGTTTGTACTGAAGCATAAGGATACACAGGCACTGTAGTTTGTACTGAAGCATAAGGATACACAGAAACTGTAGTTTGTACTGAAGCATAAGGATACACATGAACTGTAGTTTGTACTGAAGCATAAGGATACACAGGAACTGTAGTCTGTACTGAAGCATAAGGATACACAGTAACTGTAGTTTGTACTGAAGCATAAGGATACACAGGAACTGTAATTTGTACTGAAGCATAAGGATACACAGGAACTGTAGTTTGTACTGAAGCATAAGGATACACAGGAACTGAAGTTTGTACTGAAGCATAAAGATACACAGGAACTGTAGATTGTACTGAAGCATAAGGATACACAGGAACTGCAGTTTGTACTGAAGCATAAGGATACACAGGAACTGTAGTTTGTACTGAAGCATAAGGATACACAGTAACTGTAGTTTGTACTGAAGCATAAGGATACAAAGGAACTGTAGCTTGTACTGAAGCATAAGGATACACAGGAACTGTAGTTTGTACTGAAGCATAAGGATACACAGGAACTGAAGTCTGTACTGAAGCATAAGGATACAAAGGAACTGTAGCTTGTACTGAAGCATAAGGATACACAGGAACTGTAGTTTGTACTGAAGCATAAGGATACACAGGAACTGAAGTCTGTACTGAAGCATAAGGATACAAAGGAACTGAAGTTTGTACTGAAGCGTAAGGATACACAGGAACTGTAGTTTGTACTGAAGCATAAGGATACACAGGAACTGTAGCTTGTACTAACGCATAAGGATACACAGGAACTGTAGTTTGTAATGAAGCATAAGGATACACAGGCACTGTAGTTTGTACTGAAGCATAAGGATACACAGGAACTGTAGCTTGTACTGAAGCATAAGGATACACAGGAACTGTAGTTTGTACTGAAGCATAAGGATACACAGGAACTGTAGTTTGTACTGAAGCATAAGTATACACAGAAACTGTAGTTTGTACTGAAGCATAAGGATACAAAGGAACTGTAGCTTGTATTGAAGCATAAGGATACACAGGAACTGTAGTTTGTACTGAATCATAATGATACACAGGAACTGTAGTTTGTACTGAAGCATAGTTATACACAGGAACTGTAGTTTGTACTGAAGCATAAGGATACACAGGAACTGAAGTTTGTACTGAAGCATAAAGATAAAAAGGAACTGTAGCTAGTACTGAAGCATAAGGATACACAGGAACTGTAGCTTGTACTGAAGCATAAGGATACACAGGAACTGTATTTTGTACTGAATCATAATGATACACAGGAACTGTAGTTTGTACTGAAGCATAAGGATACACAGGAACTGTAGTTTGTACTGAAGCATAAGTATACACAGGAACTGTAGTTTGTACTGAAGCATAAGGATACACAGGAACTGAAGTCAGTACTGAAGCATAAGGATACACAGGAACTTTAGTTTGTACTGAAGCATAAGTATACACAGGAACTGTAGTTTGTACTGAAGCATAAGGATACACAGGAACTGAAGTCTGTACTGAAGCATAAGGATACACAGGAACTGTAGCTTGTACTGAAGCATAAGGATACACAGGAACTGTAGTTTGTACTGAAGCATAAGGATACACAGGAACTGTAGTTTGTACTGAAGCATAAGGATACACAGGAACTGTAGTTTGTACTGAAGCATAAGGATACACAGGAACTGTAGTTTGTTCTGTAGCATAAGGATTCACAGGAACTGTAGTTTGTACTGAAGCATAAGGATACACAGGAACTGAAGTCTGTACTGAAGCATAAGGATACACAGGAACTGTAGTTTGTACTGAAGCATAAGGATACACAGGAACTGTAGTTTGTACTGAAGCATAAGGATACATAGGAACTGTAGTTTGTACTGAAGCATAAGGATACACAGGCACTGTAGTTTGTACTGAAGCATAAGGATACACAGGCACTGTAATTTGTACTGAAGCATAAGGATACACAGGAATTGTAGCTTGTACTGAAGCATAAGGATACACAGGAACTGTAGTTTGTACTGAAGCATAAGGATACACAGGAACTGTAGGTTGTACTAAAGCATAAGATCACAGAGCCCAGAGTTGTGCTAAACCTCCTATTAGCGCCCCCTTCTTAGGTTTAGCTTTTAACAATGGATACTAAGAGAACAAAGCAAATTTGCTGATAAAAGTATATTGGGAAGTTGTTTAAAATTGCTGCTCTATCTGAATCATGAAAGTTTAATTTTAACTAGACTGTTCCTTTAATCTTTGTATTATATTTTTCTTGTTCAGCTTTAACTGTGCGAGTTCTGCACTGTTAAACGGAGTCTAAACCCAAATTTTTCTTTTATGATTCAGATTGAGCATCAATTTTAAGCAACTTTCTATTTTACTCCTATTATAGGTATATCTTTGTTCTCTTGCTATCTTTATTTAAAAAGCAGGAATATTCCTGCTTTTTAAATAAAGATAGCAAAAGAACAAAGAAAATCTAATAATAGGAGTCAAATAGAAAGTTGCTTAAAATGACTGTTGTATCTGAATCATGAAAGAAAAAAATGTGGGTTTTGTATTCCTTTAATAAATCCCTATAAAAAGTAACCCCTAAATTATAGTCTCTAAAAGTGATCATACTCTACAAATAACTAGAGTGTCGCACCACTTGCAATAATCTAATTAACAGGACCTTTTCAATCTATCTAAATAATTATTAAACATAAACCTCCAAAAATAGTTCAACTACAGTGAAATGCTACACAATCTTGTACAGTTCAATCCTTTCCTACAAGAGTGATGGTTGCAGTGAAAAGGTTAATGAAGCAGTCCTCATATGGCTAAGAATGTAAAATGTTTTTTTTTCTCTCAGCCATCAGTCTGCCTTTCAGTGAGAAACGAGCTGTGGGCGCCCAGATTGACCTCTGACCTTATCCCTTTAAACATTCACTTATTATGAAACAAAATGTTTCAATATGTTTCAAACCAATGTAAATCCAAAGCTGAGGCAATTAAAGGGTCCTTTATATTCTTCTCTGTTCCCAAAATAATGTGATAATTTCAACCATAGTTTCTGGATTTTAAATTTGCTCATGTATATTCCTGTGGCACTGTAGAGGGCTTAATTCAATCATATTAATCTTCCTTCTGTAACTTTAAATTGGCACACTGTTGACTAATTTAGATCCCTATGGGATTTCCATCTTCAGTGGAATGCTGGTTGGTTTTTTGGGTAATTGTTTATATTAGCACATAACTTTCCAAAGTTTTCAGCTGAAATGGTATAAGTGTATACCCAGCACAATGTCATTGAGAAGAAAACTTGTTTTATTTGTTTGTTATTAAAGGGACGTTGTAGTTAAAAAAAAAATTAATTTATTAGAGCATGCAATTTTAAGAAACTTTCTAATTTACTTCTATTATCATTTGTTCTTTGTTCTCTTGGTATCTTTATTTGAAAAGGCTGGAATGTAAACTTAGGAGCCAGACCATTTTTAGTTCAGCACCCTGGGTAGTGCTTGCTGATTGGTGGCTACATTTAGACACCAGTTAATTAAGTAAAAATAGGCTGTCTCCTAAGCTTTACATTCTTGCTTTTTCAAATAAAGATACCAATATAACAAATATAATTTGGTAATGAGAGTAAATTAGTAAGTTGCTTAAAATTGCATGCTCTATCTGAATCATAAAAGTTTAATTTTGATTATGCTATCCCTTTAAACAATATTGATACAACATAAACATATGTATTTTCTTTACTCTTTGATGATTACTTTAATATTGGACAGGAATCTAATGAGCACAATGGGTAGATGAAGAGCAAATGACCCCCTTTGCTAGCTTGGGCACAAGTCTAGTTCCTGATATTGGTGTAGACTGTTAAAGAGCCCTTAAAGGGACAGTCTAGTCAAAATTAAACTTTCATGATTCAGATAGGGCATGCAATTTTAATCAAATTTCCAATTCACTTTTATTATCAAACTAGGGGATAAGCCTTCCCAGAGGGCAGTCTGTGTTTCAAAAATACAAACACCCAAGATAAATTTACAAAAAATAAAAAGAGTAAAATTACAGAAAAAAATAAAAAATCTATCTAAAATAAAAATTTTAAACCTAAACTAATACCCCTATAAAAATAAAAAAATCCCCCCAAAATAAAAACACCCCCTAATCTAATATAATAATCCTTAAAAGGGCCTTTTGTAGGGCATTGCCCTAAGTTAAACAGCTCTTTTACCTCTAAAAAATACTAAGTCCCACCTAACAGTAAAAACCCACCAACCCCCCAAAATAAAAAACCTAACACTAAAAAAAAACTAAACTACCCATTGCCCCTAAAGGGGCATTTGTAGGGGCATTGCCCTTAAAAGGGCATTCAGCTTTTTTACTGACCTTAAAAGGGCACAAAAAACCTAATCTAAAAAAAAAAAAAACACAGCAAAAATTATAATAAAAAAGACTAAACCCAAGCCCCAAATAAGTACTCACTGTTCCTGAAGTCTGGCGGAGAAGGTCTTCTTCCAGACGGATCCATCATCTTCATCCAGAGTGAAGGCGGCACGGAGCGGAGGTGCGGAGCTGCGTTCCTGATGCCTGGATCCTCAGTGGTGGTCCTCAATGGCGGCGGTCCTCCATTTTCGGAATCCACAGGGATGCAGATTCCACCGATGGACGCGTTACAAACGCGATTATAGTATAGATGTGCTTTGTTATGCAGCTACATTTACCCCTTGATACATTGTGCCATAATTAAATCTCCAAACCCCCTTTTCCGTAACAATATATAGTACAGGCTTGCACACGATATTAAATAATTGATCAGGTCCAAAGCTACTTAAATATTGGTATATATGCCAAAAATTCTGGCTATTACAATTGTGACATACCATCTAAAGGATTATTACTTACTGTGTTAATTTTTTTGCACAAAAATTCAGATTTTGCAATCTTAATATAATTACATATGAGGGATATCCTTTAAGATTACTAGGTAGATTGAAACAAATCTATTATATATATATTTTCTCTATCATATATCTGATATCCATGATTGTACTTATGAGCTTGAGCTAATTTTAACCAGTGTGTGTGAGATTGTTTGTATGAGTCCTGCTGGTCTTAACCCTTTGTCTCCAATAAAAAATTTCTAGTGTGATTTTTTGAGACAAATTTTACTCAAAAACAAATTTATTGGATTCCGTTGATATATTTACTCAAAGACAAGTAGTGTTGTTCTTTGATACAACCTTACCTAAATAAATTGATTCCTTATATTTGTGGGATTTTGTTGATATATTCACTTAGAGAAAAGCAGCCTTTTTTCCTTTTTTTGCAAAACCTCTTTTTTTGCATTAATGGTACATACAAATCTATGATGGTGTTAAGACCCTTCAGGGCCATCTTGATTCTAAGCGTAGCAGTTTTTGTGCTCTATTTCCTCCCCTCTGTAGAGGTGGTATATGGTCGATGAGCATTGTTTTCAGGCTTGACAAATTGTGCTTATGCCTTGCAAAATGACGTGCCACGGGCTGTTCCGAATCTCCGTTATCAATGGCATCCCGAATGGCAAATATATGGTTGGCCATACGTTCACGAAAGGTAGTGGTCGTTTTTCCAACCGAGACCAATGCACACGGACAAACAAGTTTGTAGATTACATAAGAACTTGTGCAAGTTAGTCTGTGGTTAATTTTGTACCTTTTATTGGAATGTGGGTTTTAAAAGGTAGAGCCACTCTGCATGCTATGGCACATAATACAGTCACCACATTAGACTTTTGGTAATAACGTACAGGGTCTGTCTCAACCAACAGGTCTCTTAGGTTACTTGCTCGGCGATATGCCACCCTGGGTGGTTGCATCTTTTGAAATGGAAGACCTCTGTCATTCTTTACAAGTTCCCACTGTTCTCTTAATGCTGAGTTCATCCTAGTGTGTGTCATATCAAATGTGGTAATGGAATTTAATCTCTCATCTTTAGTAGCTATTGTGTCCTTTTCCCTCAGTAGTTCTTCCTGTGATCTGGTGAGAACTTTAGTTCTGTATCCCTGATCATATCTCGATCATATCCATGGGCAGCAAGTTTTATTTCCATGTCAATCATCTGGTCTAACATCAGTGGAACCTCGGTGTTGTTCCTGACGACCCGAGTGAGCTGAGAGGATATCACCCCTCGTTTTTGGTGTATAGAATGACAGCTATGTGATTCCAAAATGGAATTTCTATCTGTTGGTTTTGAAAATAATGATGTTCTAAAATGGCATGTGGAATCTGTAATAACTTTAAAGATATTTAAATCAAGAAAGTGAATGTTCTCATTAGAGGATTCCATTTTAAATTTGATAGGCTGGTTAAGTTTGTTAAGGGCATCTACCCATGCATATAAATCTGTAACAACCCCCCGCCATACTAGAAATACATCATCAATATAGCAAGTGTATCGTATTATATTGTGATTAAGATGTAGTTTCATTATGAATTCCTCGTACCACGCCATAAACAAATTGGCGTACGCCAGGGCCATATTAGATCCCATGGCGGTCCCTGAGGTCTGCAAATAAAAGTCAGACTCAAATCTGAAATAGTTGTAATGTAGACAATAATCCATGAGTTCTAAAAGAAATTCTATTGGGGGACCTGTATATACATCTGACTTAGATAACATAATTCTCACAGCCTGTATACCACATGAATGAGGAATACAGGTATAAAGACTCTCCACGTCCATAGTCACGAGTAAGTCATTAGGTTGTAACCAATCTGCTACTTTTAGATTTTTAATCAAAGTTGCAGAGTCTTTTAAATAAGCAAAGTGTTCTTCACACTCGGTTGTAAGAAAAAATCAACAAAAATAGCTATATTTGAACAAATGGAGTCTCGTGCCGAGACGATAGGTCTCCCAGGGGGGTTAATAAGGGTTTTATGTACCTTTGGCGCTAAATAAAAAAACGGTATTTTTGGATATGAAGTAGTCAAAAATTGTATCATCAATATATCCCGCCTCAAATGCAGACCTCAGGCAGGGACCTGTCGATTTTACTTTTGAATGTATTAGTCGGATTACCTCTCAGTTTTGAGTATACTTGTGTGTCATTCAGTTGTCTTAATGCTTCCATTCTATAGTCGCTGTAATCTAGGATGACAATGCCACCACCCTTGTCAGCCGGACGAATGATGATGGCATTGTCAATCCTCAAATCTTCAAGGGATTGTAATTCATTTCTGGTCAAAGTTGAAAAGGATTTAGTATTAACAGCAGTACAGTCCAAGGACGAAACGTTATGCTCTGTTTTTAAATTTTCTATTTTAAATGTGAAGTTTTATAAAGACCAGTGAGTGCCTATTTTTGCAATACTATATATATATATACTGTGTTTGTTTGTCTCTATTAATCTGTTTGTTTGGGAAATACTATTCCCTTTAAGATTTGTTCTATTGGATGCTTATGAGCAGCTTTTCATATGTCTGAATTAGTTTTCTTTCCCTACAATAGTGCAGATCCAGTTAAAGGGGCGGTAAACACCTTGAGATTTTTATATCAAATGTTTAAGGTTCGCAGAATGAAACAACTTTGCAGTATATTTTCATTATTTATTTTGCCACCTTTTCATGTAATTTAGGTCAGGAAATTGAATAATTTCAGAATTTTATACTAACAATATGACAGTGACTAGCCTTGTTGTCTGTTGACTTAAGCCCTTATTGGCTCCTCCAAATAAGGCAAACAGTGGGTGAAGTTTGGCTATTGAAAAATAACTGCAGTAAAAGGGATATTTTTGTTTTAAATTCTTAAGACTTTACTGATATGTTATTTTATAGCAACACAACAGAAAGGTCTTGCAATTAAAAGGTGTTTACTGTTGCTTTAAATTTGTAAATAAGTACTCCAGGTGTTTCTTTACAAGAATGTTTCCCACACATGGAACTTTTTAAGATTTCAGATGTATTAATTGAACTCCCTTAACTCCAAAGCAGCTGATCATCAACCAGTTATTCCATGATAGGACCCTTACTTGTCTCCACAACAATCAAGAAGAAAGCTTCTTACGTAAAAACACATTGTACCCCAAAAACTGCCCTCTTAGAGATACAGTCTGCTTGGTCCCTTTGCAGATTTGCAGTACAGCAGTCACACTGAGTCCCATGAGAATTTCCAGGTTAGAAGATTACCCTTCTACTGCAGATGGAATAGCCAAGACAACTGCTTTTTTTATTCATCCTAATGTGTAGTAAAATCATACAAATGCCTTTGAGGGGAAATCACACCTTGGAAAAGTCCATAAAAACAAGTACTACACTTTATCACATGAACCTTGTTGAGATCCCATCCTATAATTTCCTATATAATCTGGTTCCACTAAGTCTGGCTTTTGTGGGACAGTTCTTACCAGGCACCTCAGAGGAGTGTCCTGTGATACTAGCTACACTTTACAAACTTAAACGGACAGTCAACTTCAAAACTTTATTGTTTAAAAAGATAGACAATCCCTTTCTTACCCATTGCCCAGTTTTGCATAATGAGCACTGTTATATTAATACACCTTTTACCTCTGTGATTACCTTGTATGTTAGATTCTTTTGACAGCTCCCTGATCACATGACTATTTATTTATTATCTATTGTTTTACTTAGCCAATTAGTGCAGTCATCCACAACCCACGGGCAGGAGCACAATGTGATCTATATGCAGGACCGTCTTTAACACAGGGCAAAAGGGGCGGCAGCTGCCCAGGGCCCAGTTTCTGTTGAGGGGCCCAAGAGTCCTTTTTTTTTTTTTTTTTTTAGGTTCATACCAGACTGCTGATGTGACATGGGGAACACATACATTCAATCCTAATAGTCAAACGTACTCTGTTTATATATATATATTTTTAAACTGTGCCACACCGTGCCGGTGTCATGTGACATGCCAAGCTTTTGCCATGTGCTGTTTTAGATGTGCACTGTGCAGCACTGAATGCAAAGCCTTAACTTGGTATCCAGCCATTCCCACTGCATCAGAAAAGGTCCTACTGGGGTTACCACTGTTACCAGGTCACTGCTCTGGTGGTGGGGATTGTTTCTGGGTAGGGCTAACTGTAGGCGCATGCAGCAGAAAGCTGGAGCGGCAAGGACGTGAGGATTTGAGCATCTGTGCAGCTGCATACACTGCTCTCTTCAGTCTTGAGGCTGTGTGACTCATCCCACACTGTATCCATGCAGCCTTGGACAGACAGCATCCTGTCTGCTGGTCCCCTTAGCCCTGCTCTTTCTGCTGTGGCCCTAAGATCAACTAACTGAAGTTTGTTAGGGGAACAGTGCTTTGTAGAAAGGTGTCAGTGGGAAGAATAAGTGAGTGCACACACGCCACTCCCCATGCAGCATTGTTTAGTGCAGGGTGAGAGGGAACTTGTTCCTAGCAAAGAAGTGAAATGTGCTGCTGTGGCTGATGTATAGTGTCATGCTGATACTTCACAGATTAATGTAAGTTTTATTTTTATAGTTTTTGTTTTCTCTCTGTCTCAGATTTTACAGATTCCCATAGTAGTTCTGCTGTTCCAGTCAGTAAACTTATTTTTGTCTGCACCTCCATGCTTCCTCCTCAGTCTTTACCTTGCTTTGCTCCTGTTGGCTGCCCTAAATCTCTTTAACCAGCTAACCTCACACTAGAATCATATTCAAAAGAATATTAAATGAATCCACAGTGGAGGAATTTATATATTTATTTACTTATTAGTTCTGCTTAGGTCCAGTTTCACATATTGCAATGTATTTCAATTTTTTTTTAAATGATTAGCCCAGCAGTGGATGATCCACTGCTGGGCTAATAATTAAAAAAAAAAATGATTTAGTTGTTTTTTGGGATGTTGGGGTGGAGAGCGAAATTGCATGGTGGGCCCAAGAAATTTTTTGCCCAGGGTCCAGTCAATATTAAAGACGGCCCTGTCTATATGTCCTATATGAACTAGCAGTCTTCTGTTGTGAAAAGCTAATAAAAAAGCATGTGATAAGAAGCTGTCTGTAGTGACTTAGAAAGAGGCTGAAATTTAGAGGTTTAAATGTTATAAAGTATATTAATATAACAATGTTGTTTGTGCAAAGCTGGGGAATGTGTAGCAAAGGCAATATCTATCTTTTTAAACATTAACACTTTTGGTGTTGACTGTCCCTTTTAAACTGGAGCCATTAACTACAATACCAACCCCAGCATTTGATATTCTGACCAGAAAAGCTTTAAATAAAGAGAATCCCCCTCTCAGAGGTATAACTGATATCCCTTGATAATTAGCCCTAGCACCACACTGACAACTGAGACTCTCAAGCCTACATAGATTTTCAGTTAAATGTAAATGAAGACATCGTATTGTCGTCGAGTGTTTATAGTTAAATGATACATGATCTTTGATCAGTGATAGGAGCTCTATTTGGTGATATTATTAATCAATCATTAATAATAAATATTAAATAAGTCATTTTTTTCCATCCAAGTTCACAGACCTCTGAAATCTACCCACAAGCCCATAAGATGTGGGAGAAGTACTAATGCAGTGCCAAAGCATATAAAGGGAAGATTCTGGGAACTACAGGCTTGTGAGTCTGAATTAATCACATATATGCCGTAATAGGAAAATTAATGACAACACTTTAAGAGAAAGAATACATTACAGGATCTTTGACAGCAGAGTTTTATTGCAAGAAGATCGTGTCAGACTAATCTAATTTATTTGACTATAATTAAAGGGGCACTAAATTGAAATTTAAACTTTTATGATTTAGGGCCAGATTACGAGTGGCAAGCTAACTGTTGGGCAATGGGCACAAATGATTGGGTTTATTGCAGGTGTTTGCGCACATCAGAAGTAGCATGTGTATTACAAGTTGAAAATAAGCGTGATCGCTCAAGTGCAATTCAATTTAACGCGCGTCGGGTTAGCACAACCTCAGTACTCTCATCAACTGTTACGTTTGAATAAAAAATGTCACAAAACACATCAAAGAGACATTTAAAAGTGCAGTTACACTCATAATAGCACTTTCTGATAAAATTATTTTAAAAAAATTGGAATATAAAGTTATAAGGGCTCAAAAAAAAGGCTGCAAAGGGCTTCAACATTAAGACACATACATATACATGTCTACATATGTATATGTATGTGTGCGTGTGTATATCTGTACACACATATAAACATATATACAGTATATACTGTATGTGTATATATTTATATATATATATATATATATATATATATATATATATATATATATATATATATATATATATACAGGGAGTACAGAATTATTAGGCAAGTTGTATTTTTGAGGATTAATTTTATTATTGAACAACAACCATGTTCTCAATTAACCCAAAAAACTCATTAATATCAAAGCTGAATAGTTTTGGAAGTAGTTTTTAGTTATAGCTATTTTAGGGGGATATCTGTGTGTGCAGGTGACTATTACTGTGCATAATTATTAGGCAACTTAACAAAAAACAAATATATACCCATTTCAATTATTTATTTTTACCAGTGAAACCAATATAACATCTCAACATTCACAAATATACATTTCTGACATTCAAAAACAAAACAAAAACAAATCAGTGACCAATATAGCCACCTTTCTTTGCAAGGACACTCAAAAGCCTGCCATCCATGGATTCTGTCAGTGTTTTGATCTGTTCACCATCAACATTGCGTGCAGCAGCAACCACAGCCTCCCAGACACTGTTCAGAGAGGTGTACTGTTTTCCCTCCTTGTAAATCTCACATTTGATGATGGACCACAGGTTCTCAATGGGGTTCAGATCAGGTGAACAAGGAGGGCATGTCATTAGATTTTCTTCTTTTATACCCTTTCTTGCCAGCCACGCTGTGGAGTACTTGGACGCGTGTGATGGAGCATTGTCCTGCATGAAAATCATGTTTTTCTTGAAGGATGCAGACTTCTTCCTGTACCACTGCTTGAAGAAGGTGTCTTCCAGAAACTGGCAGTAGGACTGGGAGTTGAGCTTGACTCCATCCTCAACCCGAAAAGGCCCCACAAGCTCATCTTTGATGATACCAGCCCAAACCAGTACTCCACCTCCACCTTGCTGGCGTCTGAGTCGGACTGGAGCTCTCTGCCCTTTACCAATCCAGCCACGGGCCCATCCATCTGGCCCATCAAGACTCACTCTCATTTCATCAGTCCATAAAACCTTAGAAAAATCAGTCTTGAGATATTTCTTGGCCCAGTCTTGACGTTTCAGCTTGTGTGTCTTGTTCAGTGGTGGTCGTCTTTCAGCCTTTCTTACCTTGGCCATGTCTCTGAGTATTGCACACCTTGTGCTTTTGGGCACTCCAGTGATGTTGCAGCTCTGAAATATGGCCAAACTGGTGGCAAGTGGCATCTTGGCAGTTGCACGCTTGACTTTTCTCAGTTCATGGGCAGTTATTTTGCGCCTTGGTTTTTCCACACGCTTCTTGCGACCCTGTTGACTATTTTGAATGAAACGCTTGATTGTTCGATGATCACGCTTCAGATGCTTTGCAATTTTAAGAGTGCTGCATCCCTCTGCAAGATATCTCACTATTTTTGACTTTTCTGAGCCTGTTAAGTCCTTCTTTTGACCCATTTTGCCAAAGGAAAGGAAGTTGCCTAATAATTATGCACACCTGATATAGGGTGTTGATGTCATTAGACCACACCCCTTCTCATTACAGAGATGCACATCACCTAATATGCTTAATTGGTAGTAGGCTTTCGAGCCTATACAGCTTGGAGTAAGACAACATGCATAAAGAGGATGATGTGGTCAAAATACTAATTTGCCTAATAATTCTGCACTCCCTGTATATACCGTATTGTTCCGCATATAGGCCGCACTTTTTTCCCTTGATCTGTAGCTTTAAATTTGCAGTGCAGCCTATATGCGGGGCGCGGCCTGTAATCGGGTGCTTTCCGGCTAAATCGTACATGCGCAGTATGGCCGATCTTCCGGTGCACCCTGTGGCCTTATGGGTAATGTAGTCCGCCGGAGTTGGTTGGTTTTGCGAGAGGGACGATAGTTGGTAGGTTTGGCAGGACACTCGTATGCATTAGCCACCGCTGTGAAGATGCAGTAAAGCTGAGAACAGACATATGAATGAGGAGGGAGGAAGTGGGCAGAGCACAAGGGACATGTGAGTCAGTTGCAATACTGATATTTTC
This sequence comes from Bombina bombina, assembly GCF_027579735.1. Taxonomy (NCBI): domain Eukaryota; kingdom Metazoa; phylum Chordata; class Amphibia; order Anura; family Bombinatoridae; genus Bombina; species Bombina bombina. The sequence goes on along the minus strand of NC_069506.1, from coordinate 327,023,976 downwards.
TGGTAAGAAACAGTTTTGTTTTTTTTGCCCTCACATCATACCTGCTAAAATAAATAAAAAATTGCTTTAATACGATGTGTTAAAATAAACAAAGGAAAGATGCTGTACTCCTTAGTGCTGGTGATTTCAAATGTGAAAAAGCCATTATTCAGCCATTAAAGCTGTAATGGCTGAATAAAGGTTTTTTTCACATTTGAAATCACGGTACTAATGAGTGCAGCATCTTTCCTTTGTTATATTCTATACTCTTGGGAAAGTGGAAAAGGATCCCCTGGGAGCTAGCACCCTGCATTGGCCCTCATTGCTTGCACATTTGGGAATCCAGATCTCAATCACTTGCAAACATTGCAGCTTGTGCAACTAATGTGCATATTTTCTTTAAAATTCCATTTCTTCAAAATGGCAGCAAACTGTAAGGGTGCGGCCTATAATCAGGTGCGGCCTATATTCGGCACAATATGGGTATATATAAGCAACAGCAAGACTAGGAGATGTACACATCACTTCACCATCACTTATTTGGCAGCAATGGATGAATATCTGGCGAATATTGAAGCACCCCCCACTGACAGCACTGGGGGCACTTTCTTACTTATACAGAAGCTGATGCTGCACGCATCCTAGTTGATATAAAGGAGACGGACACAGATGAAGAGTCTATTACAGATATGTATCACTCTATCCTTAAACTTAAGAAGAAAGAGTGTGACTTGGAACAACATGCTTTCTATTTATCTAAATATTATCGTAGAGGCATGATTCTGAAAGGACTAAGGATCCGCAATGCACCAACCATTGGCCGGAACAACCACAAATTCTGCATTAAATGGTGCCAAATTTTAAATAAGTGCTCCATGGATCACATCCTTCTTATTATTGAGGAAGTATGCACTCTTCTTACTAAAGTAAAGGAGGACATCACAGTTTTCAGTAACAGTAACAGTAAGAAGTTACAAGCAGATAAATCTGAGGAGTGGCTTGACAAGCTCAAGAAACAAGTGGACACGTACAAAAATGAGCTTGTAGCCTTTAAAAACAGATAATGTCAATATGTAACATATGATTATACCGACAAGAGGGTATATGGATGGCTTACTGGCACACAGAGAACCAGACGGCAACGTCCTTGGAGAAAGATGTACCATACCAGATGGAACTTAACTACCATTGATAGCTGTTCTGGGTCTGATAATGAGAATTCCACAATATGATCCATGTCACAAGGAAAATCTGCATCACAACCACAGGTTTTTCAGGGGGTCACTACAAGATCTGGGGGTTCAAGAGGAGGCAGAGGCTACAGCTCCGGAGGTGTGGATATACACAGAAGACCCCCCTACCACCCAGGTAGCAGAGAACCATGACCTTGTCATCAACATCAGCAATCGGACCTTGACAGATAGTGAATCCAGTCTCCTTAACAAAGGTTTATCTTTTGTCCCCACTCCCTATGCTGATGACTTCAATTTACATATTGATTTTCTCAAGTTTCAAAGATTACTTAAACTTAAGGACTTTTTTCATTACCAGGAACTACAGACAACAACAAGTGCCTACAAGAAAAAAGTACATTTGAACCGGTGAATAAAAAATCTGAGTATTAAGACTTTTACAAGACTACTTCAGTCTGAGTACAGTGAACGTGTACCAACACCGATAGAATCCAACCTCACAAAGGATGAGGATCATTACCTAAATTATTCCTATTTAAAACTAAATACTTACTTATAAAATAAACCCTAAGCTAGCTACAATATAATTTATAGTTACATTGTGTCTAGCTTAGGGTTTATTTTTATTTTACATGCAAGTTTGTATTTTTTTAACTAGGTAGAATAGTTACTAAATAGTTATTAACTATTTAATAACTACCTAGTTAAAATAAATACAAATTGACCTGTAAAATAAAACCTAACCTAAGTTACACTAACACCTAACACTACACTACAATTAAATAAATTACCTAAATTAAATACAATTCCCTAAACTAAATACAATTAGCTAAATTACAAAAAAAAGAAAAAACTAAATTACAAAAAATAAAAAACAAATTACAAGATCTTTAAACTAATTACATCTAATCTAATAGCCCTATCAAAATAAAAAAAGCCCACCCAAAATAAAAAAAACCCCTAGCCTAAACTAAACTACCAATAGCCCTTAAAAAGGCCTTTTGCGGGGCATTGCCCCAAAGAAATCAGCTCTTTTACCTGTAAAAAAAAATACAAACAACCCCCCAACAGTAAAACCCATTACCCACACAACCAACCCCCCAAATAAAACCCTAACTACAAGAAACCTAAACTCCCCATTGCCCTGAGAAGGGCATTTCAATGGGCATTGCCCTTAAAAGGGCATTTAGCTCTATTGCGGCCCAAAGACCTAACCTAAAAATAAAACCCACACAATATACCCTTAAAAAATCCTAGCACTAACCCCCGAAGATCCACTTACCGGGAGAAGTCTTCATCCAAGCGGCAATATGTCCTCAATGAAGCCGGCAGAAGTGGTCCTCCAGACGGGCAGAAGTCTTCATCCAGACAGCATCTTCTATCTTAATCCATCCGGTGCGGAGCAGGTCCATCTTCAAGACATCCGGCGCAGAGCATACTCTTCTTCCAACATCTTCTTGATGAATGAAGGTACCTTTAAGTGATGTCATCCAAGATGGCGTCCCTTAGATTCCGATTGGTTGATAGAATTCTATCAGCCAATTGGAATTAAGGTTGAAAAAATCCTATTGGCTGATGCAATCAGCCAAAATGATTGAACTTCAATCCTATTGGTTCCATCAGCCAATAGGATTGAGCTTGCATTCTATTGTTTGATTGGAACAGCCAATAGAATGCGAGCTCAATCCTATTGGCTGATTGGATCAATAGGATTGAAGTTCAATCCTATTGGCTGATTGCATCAGCCAATAGGATTTTTTCAACCTTAATTCCGAATGGCTGATATAATACTATCAACCAATCGGAATCTAAGGGACACCATCTTGGATGACATCACTTAAAGGTGCCTTCATTCCGCAAGAAGACGTCGGAAGAAGAGGATGCTCCACGCCGGATGCCTTGAAGATGGAGCCGCTCCGCGCCGGATGGATGAAGATAGAAGATGCCGTCTGGATGAAGACTTCTGCCGGTCTGGAGGACCGCTTCTGTCGGCTTCATTGAGGACATCTTGCCGCTTGGATGAAGACTTCTCCTGGTAAGTGGATCTTCGGGGGTTAGTGTTAGGATTCTTTAAGGGTGTATTGGGTGGGTTTTATTTTTTGGTTAGGGCTTTGGGCCGCAATATAGCTAAATGCCCTTTTAAGGGCAATGACCATCCAAATGCCCTTTTCATGTCAATGGTGAGCTTAGGTTTTTTTAGTTAGGGTTTTATTTGAGGGGTTGGTGGTGTGGGTGGTGGGTTTTACTGTTGGGGGGGTTGTTTGTATTTTTTTTACAGGTAAAAGAGCTGATTTCTTTGGGGCAATGCCCCGCAAAAGGCCCTTTTAAGGGCTATTGGTAGTTTAGTTTAGGCTAGGTTTTTTTTTATTTTGGGTGGGCTTTTTTTAATTTGATAGGGCTATTAGATTAGGTGTAATTAGTTTAAAGATCTTGTAATTTGTTTTTTATTTTCTGTAATTTAGTGTTTGTTTGTTTTTGTAATTTAGCTAATTGTATTTAGTTTAGGGAATTATATTTAATTTGGGTAATTTATTTAATTGTAGTGTAGTGTTAGGTGTTAGTGTAATTTAGGTTAGGTTTTATTTTAACTATTCTACCTAGTTAACATATATACAAACTTGCCTGTAAAATAAAAATAAACCCTAAGCTAGCTACAATGTACAGTCGGGAAAAAAAGTATTTAGTCAGCCACCAATTGTGCAAATTCTCCCACTTAAGAAGATGAGAGAGGCCTGTAATTTTCATCATAGGTATACCTCAACTATGAGAGACAAAATGTGGAAACAAATCCAGGCAATCACATTGTCTGATTTGGAAAGAATTTATTTGCAAATTATGGTGGAAAATAAGTATTTGGTCACCTACAAACAAGCAAGATTTCTGGCTCTCACAGACCTGTATCTTCTTCTTTAAGAGGCTCCTCTGTCCTCCACTCATTACCTGTATTAATGGCACCTGTTTGAACTTGTTATCAGTATAAAAGACAACTGTCCACAACCTCAAACAGTCACACTCCAAACTCCACTGTGGTGAAGACCAAAGAGCTGTCGAAGGACACCAGAAACAAAATTGTAAACCTGCACCAGGCTGGGAAGACTGAGTCTGCAATAGGCAAGCAACTTGGTGTGAATAAATCAACTGTGGAAGCAATAATTAGAAAATGGAAGACATATAAAACCACTGATAATCTCCCTCGATCTTGGGCTCCACGCAAGATCTCACCCCATGGGGTCAAAATGATCACAAGAACGGTGAGCAAACATCCCAGAATAACACAGGGGTACCTAGTGAATGACCTGCAGAGAGCTGGGACCAACATAACAAAGGCTACCATCAGTAACACACTACGCCGCCAGGGACTCAGATCCTACAGTGCCAGACGTGTCCCCCTGCTTAAGCCAGTACATGTCCGGGCCATCTGAAGTATGCTAGAGAGCATTTGGATGATCCAGAAGCGGATTGGGAGAATGTCATATGGTCAGATGAAACAAAAGTAGAACTGTTTGGTAGAAACACAAGATGTCGTGTTTGGAGGAGAGAGAATGCTGAGTTGGAACCAAAGAACACCATACCTACTGTGAAGCATGGGGGTGGCAACATCATGCTTTGGGGCTGTTTCTCTGCAAAGGGAACAGTACGACTGATCCATGTACATAAAAGAATGAATGGGGCCATGTATTGTGAGATTTTGAGTGCAAACCTCCTTCCATCAGCAAAGGCATTGAAGATGAAACATGGCTGGGTCTTTCAGCATGACAATGATCCCAAACACACTGCCGGGCAACAAAGGAGTGGCTTTGTAAGAAGCATTTCAAGGTCCTGGAGTGGCCTAGCCAGTCTCCAGATCTCAACCCCATAGAAAACCTTTGGAGGGAGTTGAAAGTCCGTGTTGCCCAGCGACAGCCCCAAAACATCACTGCTGTAGAGGAGATTTGCATGCAGGAATGGGCCAACATACCAGCAACAATTTGTGACAACCTTGTGAAGACTTACAGAAAACGTTTGACCTCTATCAACAAAGGATATATAACAAAGTATTGAGATTAACTTTTGATATTGACCAAATACTTATTTTCCACCATAATTTGCAAATAAATTCTTTCCAAATCAGACAATGTGATTGTCTGGATTTGTTTCCACATTTTGTCTCTCATAGTTGAGGTATACCTATGATGAAAATTACAGGCCTCTCTCATCTTCTTAAGTGGGAGAACTTGCACAATTGGTGGCTGACTAAATACTTTTTTTCCCCACTGTAACTATTCGTTATATTGCAGCTATCTTAGGGTTTATTTTATAGGTAAGTATTTTGTTTTAAATAGTGATGTTGCGAACCTTAAAATTTCGGTTCGCGAACAGTAGCGGAAGTTCGAGTACGCCGTTCGCGAACCGAAATTTTAAGGTTCGCAACATCACTATTTAAAACGAAATACTTACCTATAAAATAAACCCTAAGATACCATTGACTTCAATAGGCAGGCGAACTTTAAAACCCACAAGGACTCTTTCTGGCCACAATAGTGATGGAAAAGTTGTTTCAAGGGGACTAACACCTGGACTGTGGCATGCCGGAGGGGGATCCATGGCAAAACTCCCACAGAAAATTACATAGTTGATGCAGAGTCTGGTTTTAACCCATAAAGGGCCTTAATCACCTAGCATTCCTAATTTTTTTTTTAATAACGTGCTTTAAAACATCAGGTATGATGTAGTATCGATCAGGTAGTGTAAGGGTTACGCCCGCTTCACAGTGACAGACCAAACTCCCCGTGTAACGCACCGCAAACAACTGCAAACAGTCCATTTGCACAACCACGAGATAGATAGATTTGATAGATAGATAGATAGATAGATAGATAGATACATAGATTACATAGATCAAAAGATGCAATATACATATCATAGATACAAATTACATAGATCAATAGATGCAATATACATTTGATAGATACAAATTAATTTTTTATTTTAAATATTTACAATACTGTTATAACAAATATGATTGGTGGCACTAGTTGGCAAGTGGGCCTGGCACACACGCTGGCAGGCAGGCAACTTCAATTAGATTACACTAGCAGACTGATGTTTCACAGTCAAATTTTTTAAAAAAAAATATTTACACTACTGTTATAACAAATATGATTGGTGGCACTAGTTGGCAAGTGGGCCTGGCACACACGCTGGGAGGCAGGCAACTGCAATTAGATTACACTAGCTGACTGATGTTTCACAGTCAAAAAAGTTTTTATTTTAAATATTTACAATACTGTTATAACAAATATGATTGGTGGCACTAGTTGGCAAGTGGGTCTGGCACACACGCTGGCAGGCAGATAACTTCAATTAGATTACACTAGCAGACTGATGTTTCACAGTCAAAAAAGTTTTTTTTTAAATATTTACACTACTGTTATAACAAATATGATTGGTGGCACTAGTTGGCAAGTGGGCCTTTCACACACGCTGGCAGGCAGGCAACTGCAATTCAATTGCACTAGCAGACTGATGATTCACAGTCAAAAAAGTTTTTATTTTAAATATTTACAATACTGTTATAACAAATATGATTGGTGGCACTAGTTGGCAAGTGGGCCTTTCACACACGCTGGCAGGCAGGCAACTGCAATTCAATTGCACTAGCAGACTGATGATTCACAGTCAAAAAAGTTTTTATTTTAAATATTTACAATACTGTTATAACAAATATGATTGGTGGCACTAGTTGGCAAGTGGGCCTGGCACACACGCTGGCAGGCAGGCAACTGCAATTCAATTGCACTAGCAGACTGATGATTCACAGTCAAAAAGGTTTTTTTTTAAATATTTACAATACTGTTATAACAAATATGATTGGTGGCACTAGTTGGCAAGTGGGTCTGGCACACACGCTGGGAGGCAGGCAACTGCAATTAGATTACACTAGCTGACTGATGTTTCACAGTCAAAAAAGTTTTTTTTAAAAATATTTACAATACTGTTATAACAAATATGATTGGTGGCACTAGTTGGCAAGTGGGCCTGGCACACACGCTGGCAAGCAGGCAACTGCAATTCAATTGCACTAGCAGACTGATGATTCACAGTCAAAAAAGTTTTTATTTTAAATATTTACAATACTGTTATAACAAATATGATTGGTGGCACTAGTTGGCAAGTGGGCCTGGCACACACACTGGCAGGCAGGCAACTGCAATTCAATTGCACTAGCAGACTGATGAATCACAGTCAAAAAAGTTTTTATTTTAAATATTTACACTACTGTTATAACAAATATGATTCGTGGCACTAGTTGGAAAGTGGGCCTGGCACACACGCTGGCAGACAGGCAACTGCAATTAAATAACACTAGCAGACTGATGTAAAAGTTTTTTTTTTTAAAAGTTACACTAATGTTACAACAGATAGGGATGGTGGCACTGAGGATGGAAGTTGGCACAGTATATGCTGGCAGCCTGACACACAGGCTGGCACTAGTGGAAGGCTGGCCTGGCAACTACAATTAAATAACACTAGAAGACTGATGTAAAAGTTTTTTTTTAAAAAAATTAAAATAATGTTACACCAGATAGGAGTGGTGGCACTGAGGATGGAAGTAGGCACAGTATATGCTGGCAGCCTGACACACAGGCTATTACTAGTGGCAGGCTGGCCTGGCAACTAAAATTAAATAACACTAGAAGACTGATGTAAAAGTTTTTTTTTTTTTTTTTAAATGTACACTAATGTTACACCAGATATAAGTGGTGGAAAACAGAGCTATTAATCACAGTATATGATGTGGGCCTGACACACAGGCCTGATGGAAAATGAAATTAGATTACACTAGCAAAATGATGTAAAAGGTGTTTTTTTTTTTAAAATTTACACTAATGATAACCAGATATCAGTGGTGGCACAGAATAATTAATCACAGTATATGATGTGTGCCTGACACACAGGCCTGATAGAAAATGAAATTAGATTACACTAGCAAAATTTTTTTTTTTTTTAATTTACACTAATGTTAAGCAGATATCAGTGGTGGCACTAATCACAGGATATGCTGTGAGCCTCACACACAGGCTGACAGGCAGGCAAATGCAAATAAAATTACAAAAAAAAACACACACAAAAAACGACTGAAGTTCTAGCCCTAAAAAGGGCTTTTTGGGCTGAAGTTCTAGCCCTAAAAAGGGCTTTTTGGGGTGCTGTCCTTACAGCAGAGATTAGATGAGTCCTTCGGGACTGTAGTGGACACTAAATACACTAGCCTAGCTATCTATTTCCCTATAATATCAGCAGCAGCAGCACTAAACCTCCTCTCACTAAGAATGCAGGATAGTAATGAATCTAAAATGGCTGCTGCCCAGGAGCTGGGAGGGTCTGTAAAGGAGTGTCTGCTGCTGATTGGCTGAAATGTGTCTGCAGACTGTGAGATACAGGGTCAAAGTTTTCTCAATGATGACGAATAGGGGGCGGATCGAACATCGCATATGTTCGCCCGCCGCGGTGAACGCGAACAAGCTAAGATCGCCGGGAACTGTTCTCCGGCGAACAGTTCGCGACATCACTAGTTTTAAATAGGAATTATTTAGGTAATGATAGTAATTTGTATTTTGATTTATTTAAATTATATTTAAATTAGGGGAGATTAGGGTTAGACTTAGGGTTAGGGGTTAATAACTTTAGTATAGTGGCGGCAACGTTGGGGGCGGCAGATTAGGGGTTAATCATATTTAACTAGTGTTTGCGATGCGGGAGTACGGCGGTTTAGGGGTTAATATGTTTATTATAATGGCAGCGACGTTGAGGGCGGCAGATTAGGGGTTAATAACATTATGTAGGTGTCGGTGATGTTGTGGGCAGCAGATTAGGGGTTCATAAGTATAATGTATGTGGCGGCTATGTCCGGAGCGGCAGATTAGGGGTTAATAAGTATAATGCAGGTGTCGGCGATGTCGGGGGGCGGCAGATTAGGGGTTAATAAGTGTAAGATTAGGGGTGTTTAGACTCGGGGTTCATGTTAGGGTGTTAGGTGTAAACATAAAATGTGTTTCCCCATAGGAATTAATGGGGCTGCGTTACTGAGATTTACGCTGCTTTTTGGCAGGTGTTAGACTTTTTCTTAGCCGGCTCTCCCCATTGATGTCTACGGGGAAAATGTAGTAGAATGAAAAAATGAATTACACCTAATCTAATAACCCTATCAAAATTAAAAAGCCCCCTCCAAAATAAAAAAAACCCTAGCCTACAATAAACTACCAATGGCCTTTAAAAGGGCCTTTTGCGGGGCATTGCCCCAAAGAAATCAGCTCTTTTACTTGAAAAAAAAATACAAACACCACCAACAGTAAAACCCAACACCCAATCAACCCCCCAAATAAAAAGCCTATCTAAAAAACCTAAGCTTCCCATTGCCCTGAAAAGGGCATTTGTATGGGCATTGCCCTTAAAAGGGCATTTAGCTCTTTTACCTGCCCAGACCCTACTCTAAAAATAAACTCACCCAAAAAACCCTTAAGGGCAAACACCTAAGTTACAATTACACCTAACACTACACTATCATTAAAATAATTACATAAATTAACTACAATTAAATAAAACTAATTACAATTAAATAAAATTAACTAAAGTACAAAAAAAACAAACACTAAATTACAGAAAATAAAAAATTACAAGAATTTTAAACTAATTACACCTAATCTAAGCCCCCTAATAAAATAAAAAGCCCCCCAAAATAATAAAATTCCCTACCCTATACTAAATTACAAATAGCCCTTAAAAGGGCCTTTTGCGGGGTATTGCCCCAAAGTTATCAGCTCTTTCACCTGTAAAAAAAAGAAATACAACCCCCCCAACATTAAAAACCACCACCCACACACCCAACCCTACTCTAAAACCTACCCAACCCCCCCTTAAAAAAACCCAACACTAACCCCCTGAAGATCACCCTACCTTGAGCCGTGTTCACCCAGCCGGGCACAAGTGGACCTCCAGACCGGCAGAAGTCTTCATCCGATCCGGGGCAGAAGAGGACATCCAGACCGGCAGAAGTCTTCATCCAGGCGGCATCTTCTATCTTCTTCCATCAGGAGTGGAGCGGGTCCATCTTCAATCCATCCAACGCGGAGCATCCTCTTCCATCTACGTCCTAACACTGAATGAAGGTTCCTTTAAATGACATCATCCAAGATGGCGTCTCTTGAATTCCGATTGACTGATATGATTCTATCAGCCAATCGGAATTAAGGTAGGAAAAATCCAATTGTGCCCGGCTTAGATTAGGTGTAATTAGTTTAAAATTCTTGCAATTTTTTTTTTATTTTCTGTAATTTAGTGGGGGGTTTTTTGTACTTCAGTTAATTTTATTTAATTGTAATTTGTTTTATTTAATTGTAGTTAATTTATGTAATTATTTTAATGATAGTGTAGTGTTAGGTGTAATTGTAACTTAGGTTAGGGTTTATTTTACAGGTAATTTTGTATTTATTTTAACTAGGTAGGTCTTAAATAGTTAATAACTATTTAATAACTATTGTACCTAGTTAAAATAAATACAAAGTTGCCTGTAAAATAAAAATAAATCCTAAAATAGCTACAATGTAATTATTAATTATATTGTAGCTATCTTAGGGTTTATTTTATAGGTAAGTATTTAGTTTTAAATAGGAATAATTTAGTTAATAATCGTAATATTTATTTAGATGTATTTAAATTATATTTAAGTTAGGGGGTGTTAGGGTTAGGGTTAGACTTAGGTTTAGGGGTTAATTACTTTATTATAGTGGCGGCGGTGTAGGGGGGGCAGATTAGGGGTTAATAAATATAATGTAGGTGGCGGTGGGCTCCCGGAGCAGCGGTTTAGGGGTTAAACAATTTATTTAGTTGAGGCGGGGTCTGGGATCGGCAGGATAGGGGTTGATAACATTATGTAGGTGGCGGCGGTATAGGGGCGGCAGATTAGGGGTTAATAGGTATAATGTAGGTGGCGACGGGGTCCGGGAGCGGCGGTTTAGGGGTTAATATATTTATTATAGTTGCGGAGGGGTCTGGGAGCGGCGGTTTAGGGGTTAATATATTTATTATAGTTGTGGTGGTGTCCGGGAGCGGCGGTTTAGGGGTTAATATATTAATTATAGTTGCGGCGGGGTTCGGGAGCGGCAGTTTAGGGGTTAATAACTTTATTTAGTTGTGGGGGGCTCCGGGAGCGGTGGTATAGGGGGTAAAACATTATAGTATAGTGTGGGTGCTTAGTGACAGTATAGCAAGAAAGCTGCAAATAAGCCGAAGAGCAGCGAGATTGCTGACTGTTAGTTAACAACAGTCCGCTGTACTTTGACAGCTTTCTTGATAAATTTGGCAAACGTATTCAGGTCAGCGGCGGCGATGTTAGGCAAGCGTATTGGGGCTGTCGAATGCAAGTAAGTAGACAGCTTGATAAATAGAGGCCTAAGAGTTAGCAGCGCACTCCTGTTACCGCAAAACTCGTAATCTCGCCGTTTATTTGCAAAATAAGGCATCTAAGCTAAGGAAAAGCTAAATATTGAATGTGATAAGAGGTAACCTTGAAGTACTTAGATATTATCAGATGAGCCTACCTAGTTTGATCTTTCAAATAAGAAAAAAAAAGTGAAGAAAGAAAAATATATAATAATTTTAAATAGGAATGTTGATTCAAATTACATGACCTAATTCATGAAGGTTTAACTGTGACTATGCTGTCACTTTAACATTACCAAATACGAGAGATTAAAACCTTGCTACCAATTTTTTGTAAATGTAAATATATATAAATAAAAATAAAATATCATTTAGTCATTATTTAAAAGACAATAATTGCAAAATATCCAAAATATCACATCTTTTGGAATTAAAACATAAGTGTAAAATAATATTGCAGAAATAAAAATACTGTATGTTACACTGTCAATACTGACAACATTATTGGCCAAAAACCACCTGAATATAGTCTACTCGAGCTTGGCTCCCCTTGCATCATTTTCCTCTAAAAGAGCTAAATGATCGCCATACTCGGGGACATCCAAGCTCACCAGATCTATATCAGGGATTTTAATAGCAATGTTGTGTAACATACAGCATATAAGAAAAATCAAAGAGACTTTTGAGGGGGCGTACTGAAGAACCCCGCCGGAGATGTCCAAGCATCTGAAACGGCTCTTCAATACGCCAAAGGTGCGCTCAATCACCGATCATGTGGCGATGTGGGCCTCGTTGTAGCGCACCTCTTCCACTCTGTTGGGGTTGTTGACGGGTGTGAACAGCCATGGAAGACAAGAATATCCAGAATTGCCTGTGTAAAAGAAATAGAGCATTGATTTTAGCAATCAGAATTAATAAAATCTATAATATACATATGTGTAAAAATATAAGAGATATTTACCTATTCCCTCGGGCATTTGCCCCTCCTGGAACCGATCATATATGGCAGAATTCTCTCTCTCTCACTCTTTCTCTCTCTCACTCTTTCTCTCTCTCTATTTTCTCTCTCTCTCTTTCTGTCTCTTTCTCTCTCTTTCTCTCTATCTCTATCTCTCCCTCTGTCTGTCTCTCTCTCTCTATCTATCTCTCTCTGTTTCTCTCTCTCGCTCTCTTTCTCTCTCTCTCTCGCTCTCTCTATCTCTCTCTCATTTTTTCTCTTTCTAACTGGCCTGCAGCATTGTTTTGCCTAATCTCATCTTGCATTGTGTATTTTCTTGGCAGATCACCCATGTATTTTGAACTCACAGCTTGTCTCACACAACCTGTTAATTCCAAGGTTAAGGTGTCATTTCCTCTCTTTGTCCTACCAGAAATAATGCTGAATCAATTTAACAAATGATTCACAACTTAAATATTATAGCATTGTTTCATTTTTTTCATGTTTATAGCTTTTACTTTAGGTTCAGTGAGTTACGGTTGTATCATTTTACAATATAAATATATACCATGAAACTTAGATTATTTTTTTTTTTTAAAACATTACACATGGGACTTCAGAGATGCATCAAAAATTGCAAAATATTTCAGCTATTTTGATAATATTTCCAGTGTAATCAGAAAATGAAAAGGAATAGAAGAGAAAAAATATTATGCAGTAACTTCAATGCACTTCCAATGCAGTATTGAAAGGATTAAGATATTTTTCATGTTTTGCATGGCACATGTTTTAAAATAAATCGATATATAAATAAATGTCCTTCTTTAACTCTGTTCCTTTTTATGCAAATGAGTCTAATCAATACAACCAATCAGAAATTACATCATAAGAATCCTTGAAATGAAAGAAAAGACAGGCGCACAAGGCACGATTCAAGTGTAGGGTTTTATTATACTAGTGAAACACACGGTTAAAAACACTTACTAGATAAAAGTTAAAAGTCAGCATTGAGAGCATATGCTCGTTAGGATTATCGCAGCTCCTGCAGCACCAGGGAGATAGTTGGTCCTTCTCCTCTCCGTTTGCAACAAGACATAACATATTATCTTTTATTCATGTTTCATTCAGTTTTATTCATTGTATTTTAATTTTTATCTAGACAGCTTTTAAATATTCTCAAGGTTTTTCAAATTTTCGGATAAGTAACTCATATACCATCACAGTGGTGACAATAGATAACAAATAATTTTAAGTTGGCAACAACTATTTAAAATTTTTTTTATATAAAAATATTTGTTTCAGTACATGAGCGCATAAAATCATAACCAGTGTTTTGTTCATAAGAATCCTTGAATGACTGTTTTCCCTTACATATTGTCAGATTACGAGTGGAGCACAGACATTTACGCACGAGCAATATGAGGTTTATCGCTGGTGTTTGTGCTCGTTGGGTTTACCGCTGGTATTACTAGTGGAAAGTAAACGCGATTGCGCTCTGGCAATCTACGCTAGAATGATTACTGCAACTTCAGAGCTCTGGTTAACTGTTTCACAAAAAAAAAGTTGCAAAATAAAATAAAAAAATACATTAGAAAGTATAGTAACATTTATAATAATATCATATATATATATATATATATATATATATATATATATGTGTGTCTGTACATATGTATTTATATGTGTACATATGTATTTGTATGTGTATATATGTATTTGTATGGGTATATATGTATTTATGTATTTGTATATTTAAATATGTATTTATGTATTTGTATGTGTACATATGTATTTATGTAGTTGTATGTGTACATATGTATTTATGTAGTTGTATGTGTACATATGTATTTATGTAGTTGTATGTGTATATATGTATTTATGTATTGGTATGTGTATATATGTATTTGTGTGTTTGTATTTGTACATATGTATTTATGTATTGGTATGTGTATATATGTATTTGTGTGTTTGTATGTGTACATATGTATTTATGTATTTATATGTGTATATATGTATTTATGTATGTGTATGTGTACATATGTATTTATGTATTTGTATGTGTATAAAATGTATTTATGTATGCATATGTGTACATATGTATTTGTGTATTTGTATGTGTATATATGTATTTATGTATGTGTATATACTGTATGTATTTACAGACATATATACAAATATAAATACATATGTACACACAGACACACAGAGGGAGGCTGATCTCTACACTAAAGTTAAAATTAACCCTACAAGCTACCTGGGCATAATACAAGTGTGGTGCCCAGCTGCATTTAGCAGCCTTCTAATTACCAAAAAGTAATGCCAAAGCCATCTATGTCTGCTATCTCTGAACAAAGGGGATACCAGATAAGCATTTACAACCATTTGTGCCATAATTGCACAAGCTGTTTGTAAATAATTTCATTGAGAAACCTAAAGTCTGTGAAAAAGTTAACAATTTTTTTTATTGGATCACATTTGGCGGTGAAATGGTGGCATGAAATATACCAAAATGGGCCTAGATCAATACTTTGGGTTGTCTACTAAAAAAATAAAATAAACAATTTTATAATTAATATCAAGGATATAATTAGATGCCAAGACAAAGGTATAATCTCTGCAATTCAATGCTCATGTAAAAATATCTACATAAGCGAAATGACAAGAACATTACGTGAAAGAATCAGGGAACATTTGTCCTGTATTAATAGGGACAATCTAGACCCATATATTTATAGTCACTTCAGAGAAGTACACAATAATAATCTGAAAGATTTCCGAAAACTGGGGTATTAAATAGATAAAACCTGACTGGAGAGGAGGAGATTGGGAAAAGAAAATACTTAGAGCAGAGGCAGAAAATATTTTTATTTACTTGACACTCTCCAACCAGGTGGTCTCAATTCAGAAATTGACATTCCCCCTTTTCTATAACATATATATGCTCTTTTTGCACAACCATTTTATTAATATTTATGAATATAAACTGACTCAAATTCACTATGAACTATCCCTCTAGTGTAATATTCCCCCCACATTTAGTTCCTAACTTTACACTAACTTACGGCTAGATTACGAGTTTTGCGTTATGAGTAAAAAAGCTTCATAACAATGCTTTTTCACTACCGCTGGTATTACGAGTCTTGCAGGTACAGTTGTACCGCACATTTTTTTGGCCGTAACGCAATGTAACTACCGCAGCTTTCAAAGCGCCGGTATTACGAGTTTGCCTGTCCGGCCAAAAAGTGAGTGGTACAGCCTATAACTACAAGATCCGTACCGTAAACTGAAAGTCAGTAGTTATGAGTTTTATGTTACAAAGCTGTACCATAAAACTCATAACTAAAGTGTTAAAAAGTACACTAACACCCATAAACTACCTATTAACTCCTAAACAGAGGCTCTCCCGCATCACAAACACTAAAATAAAATTATTAACCCCTAATCTGCCACTCCGGACATCGCTGTCACTATAATAAGCATATTAACCCCTAAACCACCACACTCCCGCATCGCAAACACTAGTTAAATATTATTAACCCCTAATCTGCTGTCCCTAACATCGCCACAACCTACATTACTGTTATTAACCCCTAATCTGCTGCCCCCAAAATCGCTGCCTCTATACTAAAGTTATTAACCTCTAAACCTAACCCTAAGTCTAACCCTAACACCCACTAACTTTAACATAATTTAAATTATTCCAAATAAAAATTAAAATTAATACCTAAATTATTCCTATTTAAAACTAAATAAATACTTACCTGTAAAATAAAACCTAAGCTTGCTACAATATAACTAATAGTTACATTGTAGCTATCTTAGGTTTAATTTTTATTTCACAGGCAAGTTTGTATTTATTTAGGTAGACAAGTTAGTAAATAGTTATTAACTATTTGCTAACTACCTAGTTAAAATAAATACAAATTTACCTGTAAAATTAAACCTAACCTGTCTTACACTAACACCTAACATTACACTAAAATTAAATAAATTACATTAACTAAATACAATTAACTAAATTACAAAAAAACCCCACTAAATTACACAAAATAAAAAAGAAATTATCAAATATTTAAACTAATTACACCTAATCTAATAGCCCTATCAAAATAAAAAAAGCCCCCCCCCCCCAAATAAAAAAACCCCTAGCCTAAACTAAACTGCCAATGGACATTTAGCTCTTTTTCGGTGTCCGGTCTTCAAAAACTGTAAGTGGATCTTTGGGGGTTAGGGTTTTTTTAAGGGTTTATGGGGGGGGGGGTATTTTTAGCTTAGGGTTTGGTTTTGTAGGTGGTGGTTTTTACTGTTGGGGGTTTGTTTGTATTTTTTTTTCTTTGGGGCAATGCCCCCGAAAAAGGCCCTTTTAAGGGCTATTGCCAGTTTAGTTTAGGCTAGGTTTTTTTTTATTTTGGGGGGGCTTTTTTATTTTGAAAGGGCTATGAGATTAGGTGTAATTAGTTTAAATATTTGATCATTTTTTTTTATTTTGTGTAATTTAGTGTTTATTTTTTTTGGTAATTTAGTTGTATTATTATTATTATTATTATTATTATTCTTTATTTATAAAGCGCCGACAGATTCCGCAGCGCTGTCCATGGGTACAAGGATAACAGTACAGTGGAGAAAAAATATGACACACAATTTTACAGACAAATACAGGGGGAATTGAGGGCCCTATTCCCGTGGGAATTTATAATCTAGACGTGTAGGAGGATTGGAAACAGGAGGTGGGGACTGCAGAGGTGAGAATGATATTAGTGAGGAGATAGAGGGCAACTGTTAGTTAATTGAAGTTAGTTTGTTAATAAGTCGGGTGATAAGCTTCCCTGAACAGAAAGGTCTTTAGGGAATGTTTAAAGGAGGAGAGGTTAGGGGCAAGTCTGACATTTCGAGGAAGTGCGTTCCAGAGGGTTGGTGCCGCACGAGAGAAGTCCTGTAGTCTAGAATGAGAGGAGGTGATGGTAGAGGACGCAAGAAGCAGGTCGTTGTTGGATCTTAGGGCATGGGCAGGAGTATATTTGTTGATGAGTTAGGACAGGTAGGGTGGGGCAGCATTGCTGAGGGGCGGGCTTTGTAGGTCAGGATGAGAATTTTTCATTTAACTCTGTTGTGAATGGGGAGCCAGTGAAGGGGCTCACAGAGAGGTGCAGCAGAAACAGAGCATCGAGAGAGGTGGATTAGCCTGGCAGATGCATTTAGGATGGATTGGAGGGGAAAGAGGCGGGAGAGAGGGAGGCCAGTTAGTAAGTTGTTACAGTAGTGAAGTCGAGAAATTACCAGGGAGTGGATGAGCTGTTTGGTAGTTTCAGCACTCAGAAACAGATGAATTTTGGAGATATTGCGTAGGTGGTTGCGGCAGGATGAAGAGAGCAGTTGGATGTGGGGAATGAAGGACAGATTTGAGTCAAGCGTGAGTTTGAGGCAGCGGACTTGGGGTGATGGGGCGATAGTGGTGCCGCCAACAGTGACAGAAAAATTAGAGACTGGAGTGGAGCTAGAGGGGGGAATAAGAAGTAGTTCGGTCTTGGACATATTTATTTTTAGGTGGTGAGAGGCCATCCAGGAGGAAATGCCAGATAAGCAGTCGCTAATGTGAGAGTTGACAGAAGGAGAGAGTGCAGGGGTGGAAAGGTAAATCTGGGTATCATCAGCATAGAGGTGATAGCTGAAGCCATAGCTGTTGATAAGTTTACCCAGTGAAGAAGTGTAAATAGAGAAGAGTAGAGGACCCAGGACAGAGCCTTGAGGTACTCCAACAGACAGGGACAATAGAGAGGAGGAGTCACCAGCAAAAGAGACTGAGAAGGATCTGTTAGAGAGATAAGAGTGAATCCAGGGAGGGCAGTGTCACAGAGACCAAGAGAACTGAGAGACCGTAGGAGAAGGGGATGGTCAACCGTGTCAAAGGCAGCAGATAGGTCAAGTAAGATGAGTATAGAGTAGTAGCCTTTGTTTTTAGCAGAAAGGAGATCGTTAGTAACCTTGGTGAGGGCAGTCTCAGTTGAGTGTTGGTGATGGAAGTCAGATTTCAGGGGGTCGAGCAATGAGTTGGACAACAGGAAGTGGGTTAGGCAATTGAAAACTAGTTTTTCAAGGAGTTTTGAAGCTAGTGGGAGCAGTGATATGGGG
The DNA here is from genome assembly GCF_027579735.1 of Bombina bombina. Classification (NCBI taxonomy): domain Eukaryota; kingdom Metazoa; phylum Chordata; class Amphibia; order Anura; family Bombinatoridae; genus Bombina; species Bombina bombina. The sequence continues at coordinate 327,005,319 of NC_069506.1, read as the reverse complement.
CGGTAGTTTGCAGGGGAGTTAGGGTCGAGGGAGGGTTTCTTGAGGATGGGGGTGACCTTCGCATGTTTGAAGGAGGCAGGGAATGAGCCGGTAGAAAGGGATAGGTTAAATATGTGAGTAAGAGCAGGAGTGAGGGTGGTAGACAGAGGAGGGATTAGATGTGAAGGAATAGGGTCAAGTGGGCAGGTAGTGAGGTGTGAGGAAGACAAAAGGGAAGCCACTTCACTCTCAGTGGTTGGGAGGAGGGTGCAGAGAGTGGCAGAGGGGGTGACTGGGAGCGGAGTTGGGAGATTGCAGGTTTGTGTTGGGATGTTTCCTCGGATTGCAAGTGTTTTATTGAGAAAATAGTCAGCAAGGTCTTGAGCACTGAATGCAGATGAGGGGGGTGGTGCAGGTGGGTAGAGGACAGAGTTGAAAATAGAGAAGAGTCTTTTAGGGTTTGAGGAGTGAGTGGATATAAGAGAGAACAAGTAGGTTTGCTTAGCTAAGCGAAGGGCAGAGGTGTAAGAGTAGAGAATGAACTTATAGTGCAGGAAATCATGTTCAGAACGGGATTTCCTCCAGACATGCTCAGCAGTGCGGGAGCATTTTTGTAGGTGACGCGTTTGTTGGGAGTGCCAGGGTTGGAGCTGACGACGTGGGGCTTTGCGAGTTTGGGGTGAAGCGAGAGTGTCAAGTGCAGCAGAGAGAGTATTGTTATAGTGGGTTATAGCAAGGTCTGGGCAGGATATCGTGGAAGTGTGGGGGAGGCATAGTAATATTGGAGAGTTGGGGAGCTTCCACAGTGTGCAGATTTCTACTGGTGCGGGGGCGAGAGGGGGAAGTAGGTTTAGTATCTATATTAGGATTAAAGGTGAGCAGATGGTGGTCTGAGATGGGAAATGGGTGACATGCAACATTAGAGAGAGAGCAGAGATAGGAGAATACCAGATCAATTGAGTGTCCATCGCGGTGGGTAGGGAATAGGGTGGATTGTGAGAGGCCGAAGGAGTTAGTGAGTGAGAGAAGTTTAGAGGCAGCAGGGGCAGATGGGTTGTCAATGGGGATGTTGAAGTCCCCTAGGATTAGAGCAGGTGTATTTGTGGAGTGAAATTGTATTTAATTAATGTAATTTATTTAAAGGGCCACTGTAAGTAAATATTTTCTATGCCTGTTACTAACTAACTACCCCAAATACACTTTTTATCAATAGCATTTCATTAACATATTTCTACCGTATATCAGAAATCTTGTCTGCAAATGTAATTGTTTTCCAAAACCACTCTGTGGATATCATTTGCTCTGTACCAATCCATTTACAATACCTAGGTTTCAAAATGGCGCTTTAAACACAAAGTTATTGGTTTAAGTATTTTGAACATGCAGTGCTGAAAATAGTGGGCAGGATAACGTGACATCATCGGCGAATAAAAGATATAACTTTTTTTTTTTTTTTTTTTTTAAATAGCTTTTTATTGAAGTCATAAACAAATATAACAATAATGAAACGTCCAACAATAATAACAAAAGAGAATAGTACAATACTAATACCGTGATCTTGCCAAATAAACAATACTAGATGTGCCCACATTGTATAGATTCAAAAATATGAAGAGTAATACTCTATGGTGAGTGGTATAAGAATGGAGAAGCTATAGCTGGTTAGTGTTATGAAGGAGGATGGAGGTTTACTAGGCAATAAATCTAAACAGAAGGGGCATATAAATCCCACTTATTAAAGGTATTAGTAAAGATTTTGGACTATCCAGATTGAGACCTCAGATTTTTTTTTTTTTTTTTTTTATATGGCATGTAGACTAGAAGTGACCCAACCTTGTGATGGATAAATACACCATAAGTTATTAATGTAGAAAATATAAAAGCAAGGAAGGGTTGGTTTTATGGGGGTAGAGGGAGGGGGGAAATAGAGTATATTCTCCACATTATCCTGAAAAGCGTTTGTAGCATAATATAAACTAATAAAGTAAGATAAACATGGATTGGCTTGTGTTTGGCCACTTATGGGCCAATTTAGCGGGGAGGGGGATAAGGGGACGCAGCGGGCAAGAGCCGCTCAAAGTGGAGTGGGGAGGGGAGTGGGGGGGCGGAGCCAAATAGGGCATGAGAGCAGGTATGGAAAGCCTTATTGGATGGATATAAGGGTGGACTTCACAGGGAGGGCTTGTTATTTACATGACTACTGGGATGGGCATGGCTCCATCAAAGCGGAGTAATTATCTAAATATAGAGTTAAAGAGGGGTGGGGGACATTAGCATATATGAAACATAAGAGATTTCTAGAGGAGCTCCACCCCTAAGGGATTACCAACTATAGGCAGTGTGGGAAAAAGGCATAGGGGTATGACCCGCAGGCATTCAGTACCGGCGGGAAAGGGAGGGGAGGAGCCCAACAAAGACAAATAATTTTACATAAATATGGAACTCCACATAAGCAATGTCATATCCTGGAGACATAGATACAATAAGGCATAAACATAACGTATTTCCATGTACAGTTATAAGAGCAAAGAGTATTAGATACATTAAATGAACCCACTAGCGCCCAAACATAGACACATCTCTGCGGGCGAATGAGAAAGCACAAAAATAAAAATATAAGCATATTTATACACACATGAAAATCAGTGCAATAATCATTGAGGCAGAGAAAAGGCTGCAGACATCGGTGCCTCAAAGCTGCTGAGACACAGGAACATGGAGCAGCCATGGAGTAACAGATCATGTGCCAAATAGATATTAAGCTTATGTGGGACCACGATTAGAAAACATTTGCTCTCTTCCCTTATATCGGAGTCAAGAGAGTTTTAGGTTAAACTAGGTGAATTATAGGGAGGCTTAAGTAATATATAATCTGAGAGAGCAATTACTAAGCCTAACGGCGCTATAGCTATATATTTTATATGAACAATTAAACTCTAAGTGTCTCATGGCAGAGGGGTATAACCGAACACTACTACTTGCTGCTTTGAGGATCATACTTAGTATTCCCTTAGGCTATTTTAATGGAAGCATCCTGCTTTGAACTTATAGTGCTATAAGTAGTGATATATATAGAAAGTAAATAGATAAAATAAAAACAAATAGTATAGTAAGCAGTATTCACTATAATATACATAGCAAGCTGACCCCTATATGTTAACAGCTATTGTGGGCATAAATATACCCTAATTAACGTATGCCTTGTACACTAAAGCTGTCTGCAAGTAACATTATGAATGAGCTACTAAGACCCGCCTATCAGACTAAATAAGCTCTGAGCTAAGTCTGAAGCCCCAGTTAAGGAAATAACATTTCTTATTAGTATGGTAAGAGGGCGCAGGAGTAAAAGGCCAGGAGTGTAAAAATCTTAAACATGTGCTTACCTTACTAGGAGTAGAGTTATTAAGAGAAAGAGTGTACTAAACCCTAAAAGAGTACAAAATAGCAATGTCCTAGAAAATACTTCAGGTTATCTCCATTAATAAGGGATAGGATAAAGAATAGGGGTATTGCTCCACACGTAGTAAACAAACTAACTCAGCAGAATTACATAACATAGGAAACTCACTCGCTATTAACAATAAAGAACTTTTAGATTAACTTGTATGGCCTCTACCATATAGAACAAAATGGAGGCATATATGAATGGCAAAGTTCTTTATCCAACTCCAGTTACCAGAAGGCCTGAACAGGGAGCAATGAATTGTAGTCTCTGCTCTCGAGGCAAGTTCATCAAGGGTCTCTTATATGAGGAGAAGGCAGAGGTTAGTGAGGCTCCGATGTACAATAGAGCTTCCACAGTTCTCCAGTGTCCGCTGTTGTCATAGCTCCTCTTCCCTATATGACAATCATCGCCTAAGTCAGTGTGTACCGACAAGCTCTGTCTGGATTCCAGCAATTCAGCTCCAGCAGCGATAGAGCTGTCAAAAGTGTCTCTATTAGCGCCATACTCCACAGGATCAGTTGTATCCCCCAGCTCCTCAGGACATTTATCACTACCGGAGCTTAAAGCGGATCTCTCTGCTGGGGCTAGTGATTGTCGTAGTGACCGGACATCACTGTCCAAGAAAGCAAAATGGTGAGCGCCTGTGCGCGGGCTATTCAAGTCACAGCTATGTTCGGGTCCTCGCAGTGTTAATGAGGAAGAGCCGGCTGATGCTATGCGGCTAAGGTTATTTATACCCTGTGACCTTCTCTTGCTGAGTCCGCTCTCCTCTCTCTCAGAGCTCCGGTCGGAGATAATTTCTGCCCTTAGTAAGAGGAATTGCGTGTCGAGCTTGTCTCCTAACTGCCGCAGAAGTAGAATGATCTCCGCCATTTTGGGTATGAATTCACTCTGCAATGGTATAGAAATCCCACTAAATAAATAGCGTTATGGGCATGTATGCTGAGCAATATTGTAATGTATAGGAGTAGAGCTGCTGCTTCATAAGGTTATAGCTGCTTATGATCCACACTGTCCGACATCTCTCCAGACCATGGTGTATAATACCGCGTGGTTATCCTCAGATTAAAAAGCTGGATCTTCCGTAGGTTTCTGCGCTTCTAGCAAACTCTGAGCTCAATAAGTGGGGTTATCCTTTGAAAATCTTGGTGCCTAAAGCATTTTATGAGAAATTACATAATTAAAGGCTGTTTTAAAGTATGTATAACCAGGAGCTCTGTCAGGACACGTCTTACTCCCTTGATGGCTAGCTCCGCCCCTCAAGATATAACTTTTAGAACGTTATGAAACTTTGTTTTGGAGAAAAAATAGGTCAGTAGGTTTTGTTTTTTTTTTTGTTTTTTTTAAATCAGCTTTATTTTTCAAAAACTAAAGATTACCGGGTGTGGAGACGCAGCTTCTTTTCTGTACATACACAGGCTGATTCATTTTTAAAAGTTAACACAGCGCGTCTTTCAAAAAAAGAAAACATGAGTAATTTTAACTAGGAGAAAATTTGGAGCCCTAAGGCTCCCTCTTATAATACATGTCAACAAAGTGTACTTCCTTAATAATAATAAAAAAAAAAAAAAAAAAACTCTATGTTTTTCTTCAACATCTGAATCTTCACTTCATGTCTAACTGAATTGTTAATTAGGTTCTGATCCAGACACATTTAGTTATAGAACAAGTTCAAAGGAAGCTGTAAAGTAGTTAAAACACAAAAAACACATAAAGCAGAACAAAAAAGAAACAATAAACAAACAACAATGCAACCACACCTAGTTATTTTACAGTATAGCCATCTGTTACTAGGATTTTCTCTGTTCTAATTCTCATCTTTTACCTTAAGATTTCCACTCTGAGCGTATTTTATGTTGATGGATCATTGCTATGCATGAGGTTCCCCGGCTGCCAGGCCTACTGTCTCAGTCCTGTCTAGTGGTCCGTCTAAGTCTGTGGTAATGTTATATCAGGAGTCCTCCCACAGGAATTTCATGTCATGTGCGAACCGGAGCTTGTGTCTTTTAAGGTACCCGTATTCTTCTAGGTCTATAAGTTCCTTTACTTTTTTAGTCCATTTCTGTCCTGTTAGGGGTCTTTGTGTTTTCCAGTTTAAGGCTATCAGACTTTTAGCTCAGTTTAGTCCCGTCTGTAATAGCTGTCTTCTAATTCTACAGGTGATAGAGGATACATTGTTCAATAGGGCCATACTCGGTGTCAGAGTGAAGTCGTCAGTATTTTACGGAAGTGAGTTTCAATGTGTGTCCATAATTGCTGCACTTGGGTGGAATCCCACCACATGTGTTTAAAACTCCCCCTCACCTCACAACCTCTCCAACAAAGGGCGCTGGCTGATGGGTAGATTGAATGTATTTGAGTGGGGGTCAGGTACCATTGTGCTAGAACCTTATAGTTTAATTCAAGTATTTTAGGTGACGTGGAGGACCCATGTGTGTTGCGGAACATGGTTTCCCACTCTTCAACTGTGTATGATGTGCCTAGCTCTTCGTGCCACTTTGTCGTGTAGGATGGTAATACTATAGACTGTGGTTCCTGCAATAGGAACCGCATCCTTGACAGTGTGTGGGGAAGGGGTATGCCATTTAAGCATAATTTTTCAAATAAGGTAAGGGGTCTTAGGAGATCTGTCTTATATGCTGATGTAGAGAGCAGGTGTGATAGTTGCATATGTTTCAGCCAGGAGGAAAACGTCCCCCCCGCCACCTCGGTTAGTTGGTTACTTTCTATCAATCTGCCCGCCCTTGTAAATCTGACTAGTGGTGTGGTGTATGGCCATTCTGTTATTCCTTGGTAGTTATCTCCCAGGCCACCTGTCAATTCTGCGTTATTTGGGATTGGGAATAGGGGAGATCTGGGGCCTGTGATATGCCTGTTATGGCTGTCCCAGGAATCAAAAAAATGTTGGTGTATCGGTAGTGTTGTGCAAGATATGGGCCTTGATCCCTTGGGAACCCAGCATAGCGCTCCCACTGATGGGGTTTTTAATATGAGGGAATCTATGGCAATCCATGCCTTATGTTCACCGGCGCAGTGCCTGTCTATTACCCTTTGCAGGACTGTGGCATCAAGATATGTTCTAATAAGAGGGAGTCCCAGCCCCCCCGCTAAGTTGGGCTTGTGCATTATAATCTTATTTATCTGCGGCTTGCTATTTCCCCAGACAAACGCATTAATATGTCTCTGTATCTGGTTCAACCAACAATTTGAAAGGGATATAGGAAGGGCTTGAATAATATACAGTATTCTCGGCAATGTCGTCATCTTTATACACTGTAGGCGTCCCCACCAGGAGATGGGTTTATTTGCCCATATGTTTAGGTCTTTTTGCACATTATGTAAAAGAGAGACGAAATTAGCCTGGAAAAGGTCTTTAGGTTTAGGTGTTAAGTATATTCCTAGATATTTTATGTGCTGGTGCTGGAGTTGCAGTGGGCATGCCTGTGATAGGGACATAAAGTCCCTTGTGGACATAGATATGTTAAGTATTTCCGACTTGGATGGGTTAACAAGGAAGTTCGAGTGGTCGCCAAATTTCTTCAACTCCGTCATTATTGCTCTAACTGAGTGTTGTGGATCTCTGACTGTAAAAAGGACGTCATCCGCATAAAGCGATATTTTAAAATTATTTGTTTCTAATTATATGCCCTTAATTTGATGATTTTTTCTAACATGTGCCGCTAGAACCTCCATGGTAAGGATGAACAGTAGTGGGGACAGAGGACATCCCTGCCTTGTGCCATTACTAATTTTGAATGGGCGGGAAAAAAGACCATTTACCTTTGCTTGGGCTGTTGGGCAAGTGTAAAGACTGAAAATTCTGTGATTCATTTTGGAGCCTAATCCGATTGATATTAGAGTCTCTTTTAGGAATTGCCAATTGATCCGGTCAAATGCCTTCTCAGCATCTGTTGCCAAGAAGACCGCTGGGATTTTGTGGTATGTAGCGTAAGCCATAAGTGTTAAGGCTCTAATGGTGTTGTCCCTAGCCTCGCGGCGAGGGACAAATCCCACCTGGTCGACATGTATAATTTTGTTCAGTCGTTTGGCAAGTATCTTGCCCAGAATTTTCAGGTCAGTATTTAGCAATGATATGGGCCTATAACTTTTGGGATCAGTCGGTATTTTATTTAGTTTCAAAATTACTGAGATGTGCACTAGTTGTGTCTCTGGCAACAGCGTTTGATCCTCATCAAGGGCTTGAAACATCTTGAGTAGATAGGGGGCCAATACAGACTTATATTTTTTGTAGTAGGAATTAGTGAAACCGTCTGGACCAGGGCTCTTCCCTGATGGAAGACTTCCTATAGCCAGCAGAACCTCCTGTAAAGTTACAGGGGATTCTAATTCCTCAATCATTGTGGGTGTAATCTTGTTAAGGTCAGCTGCTTTTATGTAATCTATCATGTCTGCTTTAGTGTCCTGTAAGGGCTGTTGTGGAAGGTTATATAGTTCACTATAAAATGAACCAAAGTGGTTTGCTATGTCTACACTGTCCAGCAGTTGGCGTGCGTCAGTGGTTATCAATTTGCTAATCTGAGTTTTGGCTGTTTGTGCTCTCAGGGTTCTTGTTAGTCGAGGGCCTATTTTGTTGCCCTCATAAAAGAAGTTTTTTTTCAGGGTTAGTGCTCTGCGTTGAGCTTCTTTGTTTAGCAAGGTGTTTAGTTCTAGTCTAAGTCTTGTGACAAGTGACAACAATGCTCGGTCCTTAGGTGTCTGTTTGTGAAGAAGTTCAGCTTTATGTAGTTGTGAGGTCAAGTGTGTCATTGTTAGATTGTAGTTCTTCTTACGGATGGTTCTAAGTTTGATACATTCCCCCCTGATTACTGCTTTGTGGGCTTCCCATATAAATTTGTGTTGAGTGTCAGTACTCCCATTAATTTGGAAGTATTCTGTGAGATACTTGCTTATGGCTTCATTCGAGTCAGGGTAGTGGAGTAGGGATTCGTCTAATTTCCATATATATGGGGTTATCGGTTTGTCTGGCCAGTGCAGGTACATGTTGATGGCTGAGTGATCTGACCATGATGTAGGTTGAATGTCGGTATCTGATAGCAAGGATAAGTGATTCCTATCTATAAATAAGTAATCTATTCGTGTATAGGTTGCCCATGGGAATGAAAAAAAAGTGTAGTTGCGTTGTTCTAGGTGCTGTACCCGCCACAAGTGTCGTCTATGAGTCCCAGCTGTTCTAAACATGTAAATAGCGCATTTGGGGCCCTATTACCAGGTCTAACCACGACTGTAGATGTATCTATTTTGGGGTCAAGTGTAGTATTTAGATCCCCACCCACAATCAGTATTCCCTTCTGATGCTCTGCCACCATCGAAAACAGTTTTTGGAAAAATCTATGTTTATTAGTATGTGGAGCATATAAGTTTACTAGAGTAACTGGTACATTGTAGAGGAGGCCCACCAATATCATCACCCTTCCTCCCTCGTCTGTGAATTTATTTTCAAGTTGGAAATGTACATTTTTATGTATGAGGGTACTCACCCCTCGCTTCTTTTTTGTGAACGAGTGGTGGTATCCCGTAGGGAACTCCCTTGAGTATAGACGTGGTTCTGCTCCCAATAGGAAATGTGTTTCCTGTAGGAAAACTATAGAATCTGTATTGTTAGCTAGCCTCTTTAAGACTACAGACCTTTTGGTTGGGGAGTTAAGTCCTTTTACATTTTGCAATATAATTTGGATTCTAGGGGCCATGTTGGTGTTGGTTAGTGATGTGTGTCATCTGGTATGTCACATTCTTACCTGGCAGCCGAGGTCTCAGGAGGATCACGTAGCAATCTTCTATGGGCATAGCCATGTTAGCATTTCTGCTCCAACAATTAAGCTGGAAGTCGAGAGGATATGTACTGTTATGTATCCTAGGATATAGAGATAAATGGTTATAGGTTGCAAACTGCATTGAAAACAACTTCAAAGCACAACAAAAATACAATAAAAAAAATTGGAACTTATAGTTAAACTTTTGGATATGCATTATATCCACTTGTGAAAATTTTCCCTGGTTTCCCCAAACATTAGGGATTTGGTTTCTCTTCTTAACAAAAGGGGGGAGAGAAACAAGGGAAGAGTGGGGGGAAATCATGGCAAGTGGTGTATTGGTAAATCCATATGAGGAATTGGGGTATACTTAATTATGTCACATCGTCTAAATGTTATAAAATCTTTTCTTCTTTTTATCATTTTTATCAGAACCAGCTTGTTAATGAGACACTATTTTCCAATTTCTGTCTCAAGCTGTAAGCTAGTTGAACTTGGTATGGCCCTTGGAGCGGGATGGTAGTCAGGAATGTTCTGCTGAATCAGGTCTCACTTGCAGAGGACCTGCACTCGTGGTCTTTCTCTTTTTGGCTATTGTGTTCCAGGATACTCTTTGCTGTTTCGGAGCTGGTTGTTGTCTGTTTTTGCCTCCTGTATTTTCATCCAGTCTAGGCAAGGAGGGCTGAGAGATGCCCAGTTGTGTGCAAAAAAGTTCTAGATCATCTGGACCTCTATACAAGATTACTTTATCGTCTCTCATTACCTTGATAGAGAAGGGGAATCCCCATCTATACTGTATGTTTAGGTCTTGTAAATGAAGAGTTAAATATCTTGCCTCTCTTCTTTTCATTAGTGTTATGGCGCTTAAATCGGCATAAACATATTGGTGATTTCTGTCGTGCAGCTTACAAGATCCTCTCCTTGTCCATTAATCTATGGCAACATAACACAATGTCTCTAGGAGGAGCAGAGTTGGATGGCTTGGGCCTCAAGGCCCTATGGGCTCTGTCTAAGGGGATGGGGTCGCTGTTCTTATCCAGTAAGAATTTAAACAGATTTTGCAAGTAAGAGTTCAACTGTGGAGGTAGGATTTTTTCCGGTATGCCTCTTATACGCAAGTTCTGTCGGCGCCCCCTATTGTCCAGATCTTCCATCTGGGTTTGTAGCTGTTCGATAGCTGAGTGTTGGTACTGGAGTGCCGTTGTAGTATTGTCATTTTGTTTCTGGGTCTCCTCTAATTGGTCCTCAAGCTCCAAAACCCTATTGCCCAGCTCACTTATCTCCCTTTTTACCTCTGCGAGGCCCTCCTTTAAAGTTTTGTTAACCTGTGCAACCAGGGTACTGAAGTCAGCCTTTGTGGGTAATATTTGCAAGTCAGCTTTAGTAAGTGGTCTATCTTCTAAAGACCATTCATTTTCCTGTTGTGTAGATAATTCTGAGGGTCCTGCCTGTGTTAACTCTTCCCCTCTAGAGCACTGCTGGTCAGGACTCTTAAAATAGGAGTTTAGTTTCCCTGCTGCTGTTGAGGAGGTTTTTGGTGTCTTAGGTTTAGATTTATGTTTAGTGGTCATGGTGCAATTGGTCTGTAGTTAGAGGAGTCGTGGTTTAGATATATGTCACAGTATATAGTCTGACCTTTAATGATATTCCAGGTCTAATCTGTATATACAGGCTCTGATCTTAACTGCTCTTATGTGTATAGGCAGTATTCGATGCAGCTAGCTGTGGTGTTTGCGGTCACTGGGTAGTCCGTGCTGTATGTAATGTACACGTGGGATTTTTATAATGGGGAGGATCTCAGCCCTCTCTCCCCTCAAAGTTATCTCTTACCCAGCGCTCCAGTGGCTTCACAGAGTCCCCAGTTGAGATTTGAGCAGGCCTGTAGTAGTGCTGATGCTGGTTCTGTGATTTTGTTTTCTGCGCACCTTCCGTCTCTCACGGTAATAGGCCTCAAAGTGACGATTGGGTCTACTCCACCGCGCACGAGATCAGCTGCTTCTTTTTCCTTGCAGCTAGCTGTGATCTAGTGTTTAGCTGGCTCCTGGTTGATACTGACTATTTAAAAGTGGTTATTCATCTCCCATATGGGTTCAGTGCCACGGAGCTCTAAGATAGTGCGACCATCAGTGCTGCTGGTCGGCTCCGCCCCCTCAGGTCAGTAGGTTTTAATTAATGTTTATTAACTTTAATATGTTAGTTATTTAGCTTAAAAATTATAACAGAAAATAATCCTTTAATGTTATTGTAATATTAGGTGTTAGTGTAAGACAGGTTAGGTTTTATTTCACAGATAAATTTGTATTTATTTTAACTAGGTAGTTAGTAAATAGTTAATAACTATTTACTAACTAGTCTACCTAGTTAAAATAAATACAAACTTAGCTGTAAAACAAAAATAAAACCTAAGATAGCTACAATACGCTAGCTTAGGGTTTATTTTACAGGTAAGTATTTAGTTTTAAATAGGTAGTATTTAGGTAATAATAGTAATTTTTATTTAGATTTATTTTAATTAAATTAAAGTTAGGGTGTTAGGGTTAGACTTAGGGTTAGGTTTAGGGGTTAATAACTTTAGGTGGCTGCGATTTCAGGGGCAGCAGATTAGGGATTAATAAGTATAATGTTGGTGGCAGTGATTTCAGAGGTGGCAGATTAGGGATTAATAAGTATAATGTTGGTGGCAGTGATTTCAGGGGCAGCAGATTAGGGATTAATAAGTATAATGTAGGTGGCGGCGATGTCGGGGGCAGCATATTAGGGGTGTTTAGACTCAGGGTTTTTGTTAGGGTGTTAGTTGTAAACATAACTTTTCTTTCCCCATAGGAGTCAATGGGGCTGTGTTACGGAGCTTTATGCTCCTTTATTGCAGGTGTTAGGCTTTTTTTTTAGCTGACTCTCCCCATTGATGTCTATGAGGAAATAAAACCAGCTCAAAGCATCGCTGGTATTTGAGTGCGGTATGGAGCTCAACGCTGCCATATTGCCTGCTAATGCCGGGTTTTTGCAAACCTGTAATAGCAGCATTATAGGGAGGTGAGCAGTGACAATAACTTGCAAATTATTACCAAGCCGCTCATAACGCAAAACTCGTAATCTAGCCATTAGCTAAGAGACTTTCATAAAAATGTAAATTAAGATTTATGAATAGCATTTAATGATCATCCTCTAATTTTGTAATACCTCCTTAACACATTAATCACTATGCATAAGTCTTTCCATATATTATTAGACTAGAACTCATTTTACTTTCCAAGAATTAATATTTATATAGATTTGCAACTATGTAAAGTTATTGTAAACGATATTAATAATTCTTAGCCATTATGTGAACATTTGGTTTTGTTAAGTAACCCATGGCTCAATATCTTTGGAATCAAACAATGTTTGGACATTATAACAAAAAAAATCCTCCTTAAATAAATTGCCCCTCTTCAGAAAGATTACACAGGTGTAATTTCAGCCAATTAACAAGAGGGAAGCGCTTTACAGGGAGTGCAGAATTATTAGGCAAGTTGTATTTTTGAGGATTAATTTTATTATTGAACAACAACCATGTTCTCAATGAACCCAAAAAACTCATTAATATCAAAGCTGAATATTTTCGGAAGTAGTTTTTAGTTTGTTTTTAGTTTTAGCTATTTTAGGGGGATATCTGTGTGTGCAGGTGACTATTACTGTGCATAATTATTAGGCAACTTAACAAAAAACAAATATATACCCATTTCAATTATTTATTTTTACCAGTGAAACCAATATAACATCTCAACATTCACAAATATACATTTCTGACATTCAAAAACAAAACAAAAACAAATCAGTGACCAATATAGCCACCTTTCTTTGCAAGGACACTCAAAAGCCTGCCATCCATGGATTCTGTCAGTGTTTTGATCTGTTCACCATCAACATTGCGTGCAGCAGCAACCACAGCCTCCCAGACACTGTTCAGAGAGGTGTACTGTTTTCCCTCCTTGTAAATCTCACATTTGATGATGGACCACAGGTTCTCAATGGGGTTCAGATCAGGTGAACAAGGAGGCCATGTCATTAGATTTTCTTCTTTTATACCCTTTCTTGCCAGCCACGCTGTGGAGTACTTGGACGCGTGTGATGGAGCATTGTCCTGCATGAAAATCATGTTTTTCTGGAAGGATGCAGACTTCTTCCTGTACCACTGCTTGAAGAAGGTGTCTTCCAGAAACTGGCAGTAGGACTGGGAGTTGAGCTTGACTCCATCCTCAACCCGAAAAGGCCCCACAAGCTCATCTTTGATGATACCAGCCCAAACCAGTACTCCACCTCCACCTTGCTGGCGTCTGAGTCGGACTGGAGCTCTCTGCCCTTTACCAATCCAGCCACGGGCCCATCCATCTGGCCCATCAAGACTCACTCTCATTTCATCAGTCCATAAAACCTTAGAAAAATCAGTCTTGAGATATTTCTTGGCCCAGTCTTGACGTTTCAGCTTGTGTGTCTTGTTCAGTGGTGGTCGTCTTTCAGCCTTTCTTACCTTGGCCATGTCTCTGAGTATTGCACACCTTGTGCTTTTGGGCACTCCAGCGATGTTGCAGCTCTGAAATATGGCCAAACTGGTGGCAAGTGGCATCTTGGCAGCTGCACGCTTGACTTTTCTCAGTTCATGGGCAGTTATTTTGCGCCTTGGTTTTTCCACACGCTTCTTGCGACTCTGTTCACTATTTTGAATGAAACGCTTGATTGTTCGATGATCACGCTTCAGAAGCTTTGCAATTTTAAGAGTGCTGCATCCCTCTGCAAGATATCTCACTATTTTTTACTTTTCTGAGCCTGTCAAGTCCTTCTTTTGACCCATTTTGCCAAAGGAAAGGAAGTTGCCTAATAATTATGCACACCTGATATAGGGTGTTGATGTCATTAGACCACACCCCTTCTCATTACAGAGATGCACATCACCTAATATGCTTAATTGGTAGTAGGCTTTCGAGCCTATACAGCTTGGAGTAAGACAACATGCATAAAGAGGATGATGTGGTCAAAATACTCATTTGCCTAATAATTCTGCACTCCCTGTATAAGTCTGCAAGTGAGCAGTAAATGCATATCTTGATAAAGCCCATTGGGTGAAATGCGTAGACCAGGACTTGCTGCCACTCAGTACAGATCAACACTTTTGAGCCACTATTGTTTTGGCTCCCTATTGGAACTTTTTATTGGAACTTTTCCACTTCTAAGAATTCTAAGCGAAATACTCCATTTGTGCTACAAACAGCCATTTCCTAAGGTGCCTAGGATATTGGAAGAAAATTAAGTAGCACAATTTACCATCAGAGCTATCTAAAGCAGTTGGATAAGGTCATGATCTCCGACCTCTAATATACAGAGGGGAGTCAGGTGACGAATAACCGCCACCGGAGCCTTGTAAACCAACCGCCTGATAAAGAGGAACACAAGTAAGAAGTACACAGAAGCCCTTACGAAAGATTCCACATTCAAGGTACCTGCTTTGATTCACACTTAAATTATCCCTCTGGACGCGGACAGCTGCCACTGAGGGGTACACCATCTTTTACAATATCCCTCTGTAGGTGGTAAATACACCGAGGGGATTGTGAACTTAACCTGTTTGAAAATATGAAAACCAAGCTTAATTTTAACAGCATAAATTGATATTATCCTAATATGGTTCTTTGGTGTTATATTTAAACTATGCTGTTTTTTGTGTTACCGGTGGAATTTTTTCTACACTGTAACGATCTGAATACTTAGTAACATATTTAATATTGCAACATTGCGGACAATAGTTGCTATAAATTTCCACATTGATGTTTTATTTATTGTGATCTTATTTTAGATTGGGAGACATCCCTATACATACTGTTAGAAATTTTAAGATTTATTGTATATATTTCAATTCATCATTAAATTGGGTATAACCTTATTTTTAACATATTTTAATATATCTGTGCTTTTTTAGCACTGCTAATTCTATTAATCATTTCACAAATTTAGTTTGGTTTGAGGGTTAAACTTCATTAGTAGAAGGATATCCACATAGTCCATAGGCACTCCTATCATATATAATTTGAACTTTTATGTTTAATGTTTGTATAAAAAAACTGTTTTTGCTCTTTGAAACCACAACCTATCCAAATGAGCTTGCAGGGAAAGCAGGCATTTTTATCTTTTTTCTCTCTCTATGAACAATAGATTCATGTTTACATAGCTTTAATATGGCCAATACTTACACACTGAAATTTTCAGTATCGGTGCGGATACAACAGACAAAAACACCTATTTTAAATGACAAATTTAAAAGCAAATTATCTATATTTTTTAATAATTGAATACACTCCAGCAGGTAAAATGGATCAGTGGGAATACATTAAATGGGAGCATTTTTACAGTGCACTCTCCCTCTAAAGGGAATGTCTTCTCCAGAATTGTTAATGTATAAAAAGATTGATAATCCCTTTATTACCCATTCCCCAGTTTTGCACAACCAACACTGTTATATTGATATTAATGGCATTTTAGCCAATCAGTGCTGACTCATAAATAACTCCACGGGCGTGAGCACAATGTTGCCCATATGGCACATAACATTTTTTTTTCTTTTTTTCTCATTATGGGAACATCTTTTTTTCTTTTAAAGGGACATGAAACCCACATTTATTTTTCATAATTCAGATAGAAAATCAATTTTAAACAACTTTCCAATTTACTTCTATTATCAAATTTGCTTCACTCTCTTGATATTCCTTGTTGAAAAGTATACCTAGGTAGGCTCAGGAGCTGGGAGGTATCTGCTGAATGGTGGCTGCCCATATGTGCCTCTCGTCATTGACTTACATGTGTTCAGCTAGCTCCCAGTAGTGCATTGCTGATCCTTCAATAAAGGATACCAAGAGATTGAAGCACAATTGACAATAGAATTTATCTGGAAAGTTGTTTGAAATTGAATGCTGTATCTGAGTCATGAAAAACAATTTTGGGTTTCATGTCCCTTTAATTTTTTTTAATTTTTTTTTGGGACTCTGTTAAACAAAAACAACTGCAATATATGCCTGTTTTAGAGGCAAAAAAAAATACTTTTTGTCTCTCAATAAAGTATTTATTAATTGACTGTATTATAGAAGCAATATACAACTCTGTAGGCTCTAAACAACATACAGTCTCTGGGTTATTATAGCAGGTGATGAGTCCCAGTTGTGCAGGTTCAGACAGGTCTGCTTGCAGCCTTTCAGGATGGAAGTCCTTTGATTGTGTTAGTGAGGGATACTGAGAGCAATTTTATGGAGCAATAGTTCCTCAAGTGTGACTAGATGAACATCAAACTGTCTCTTTTCTTATTGCAGCTGCACAAAATCTAAAAATCTTGTTAATTCAGTTTCCGAAATTGAAAACACGTGTTTGCATTTGAAGAGCTAACACCAGGATCTTGTGGAATTTTTTTACCATTGACAAAAAAATGGAGAAAAAATATATAGATCGTTTATTACAGATGTATGTAGCATCTCCCTATTCCTTACTAGTATTTTCTAGAAGCACTTCCTAAATCCGATGTTCATTAAAGTCAACAGTTGACAGATACACAAGACATTGAGATAAGATCCTGACTGAGAGGCAGGATGTATAGGGCTCAATTTATCAACCAATGGAGGACAGGGGTGTACATATTTGCCCTGTCCACACCAGCTCTCCTCTGGCAGCAGCAATCACAAATTTAAAGGGACAGTCAAGGCCAAAATAAACTTTCATGTTTCAAATAGGGCATGTCATTTTAAACAACTTTCCAATTTACTTTTATCACCAATTTTGCTTTGTTATCTTGGTATTCTTAGTTGAAAGATAAATATAGGAGGTTTATATGCTAATTTCTTAGACCTTGAAGGCCGCCTCTAATCTGAATGCATTTTGACAATTTTTCACCACTAGAGGGCATTAGTTCATGTGTGTCATATGGATAACATTGAGCTCATGCATGTGAAGATACCTAGGAGTCAGCACTGATTGGCTAAAATGCAAGTCTGTCAAAAGAACTGAGATAAGGGGGCAGTGTGCAGAGGCTTAGATACAAGGTAATTACAGAGGTAAAAAAGTGTATTAATATAACTGTGTTGGTTATGCAAAATGGGGAATGGGTAATAAAGGGATTATCTATCTTTCTAAACAACAAAAATGTTGGTGTTGACTATCCCCTGCCCGCGTACATCCAATCACGTCCAAACAGGAGTTGTCATTCTCCCCGGTCGGGCGAGACCGGGAAGATTGAAGATCTTCACCTTAGAGGTGGAGAAGAGGGTAGGGAAGCAGTGGTCTGATGACAGTGTGAACCTGCAGTCATAGGGAGGAGAAGGACTTGATAAATCTTGTGTGAACCTGCAGTCATAGGGAGGAGAAGGACTTGATAAATCCTGTGTGAACCTGCAGTCATAGGGAGGAGAAGGCTTGATTAATCTTGTGTGACCTTGCAGTCATAGGGAGGAGAAAACTTGATAAATCTTGTGAGAACCTGCCAGTGACGTGCAGTGAGGTCAGAGGCTGGTGAGGCACTAGATATGATACAATGGAGAAATACATATTCTGCGGGCCGTAAGTACCCCCAACAGGGCAGGTTTTAATTATAGCTGAACCAGTGCCCAGGTGAAATAATCAGCTGATGGGTGGGAGCAAGTTAGTAACTACTGTGTTACTGATCAGCTGATTACTTCACCTGTGCACTGATTCAGCTGTAATGGAAACCTGGCCTGTTGGGGGTACTTGAGGACCATGGTTGAGAAACACTGCACTAAAGCACCATCTCATCTGGAATTTGTTGATTACCTGGAGAATAAAGCACATATACTCTGCTCACTGACACACGCACACTCTGCTCACATACCCAATCACACAATTATGTAGCACAGTGCCAGTTACTAAGCAATTAGAATGATACACAATCTCTTCTCTACTCACTACTGTATTGTAAAAATAGAAATAATTTACCATACAAATTTTACACAAAGAACAAGGTATCAATACTACTAACACAGCTGTTGCAATATGGTGCTCAAGAAATGCTCTTGCACATCCCACTTAGGTATGCTCTTCAACAAAGGATACCAAAGGATACCAAAATAATAATGTACATAATAAATAAAGTAAAATAGAAAGGATTTTAGTTTTTTGTGTGCATTTTCTATCTGAATAATGGAAGACATGGGGCCAGTAACAGTTAAGACAATGCTAATTTTCAAAATATAAATAACTGGAAAAGTCTATTAAAATAGCATGCTCTACCTCAATCATGAAAGTTTAATTTTGAATGTCCTGTCCTTTGACTATCTGTTTAACCGGTTACTGTACAGTGGAATTATTTCTCAAAACATTTAACAGCTGCAATAATTATTACATATATTTTTTTAAATGACTCAGATGAGAATTCATTATCTCTTTTTACATCATGTCATGAAACAAAAGGGAGACTTTCCAAACACAGTGGTTGTATTTTTTTTTGTTTTGTTAAGAGTGGCGTTTTTTTTTTGCACTTCAGCTAAGAACTAATGTAATTCAAATTGTTGGTGTTTGACTTTCTTTTTGGCTTTTTGCTTATCTGTGCCACTGCCATATCATATGACTACATCACATCCAGTCCCACTAAATCCAGAATACTACATTTATTTTTCTTATGTATCAGACATGTTGGCAAGAAGTTCTGCTGAATAGTTAATAGTAAGTTAAGTTACTAACATTTTCGGATTTCTTAACATGGTAATAAAAAAACAAACACAAATCCGTTATAGCCTGCTTCCACCATGGAAGCAGGCTATAACGGATTTGTGTTTTTTTTTTTTACCATGTTAGGAAATCCAAAAATGTTAGCAACTTAACTTACTATTAGCTATTTAGCAGAACGTTTTGCCAGCATGTCTCATAAGATAAGGCAACAGATCTGGAGGCTGATTAGACTGCTCACTGCTGTCAACTGTCAGAAAATGTAAGCTTCCATACATTTACAGAAAATATGCTTAGTGATATATATATATATATATATATATATATATAAACACATATACTCTCAGACCTGTAAACTCTTGAAGGCTTGTTTTGCAATGTAAAATGTATAATAAATATGCAATAGTTTGCTGTTTCAGTTTTCTGTATATGAATTACTGGCATAAAATGAACACATACATATATGTAAAACATGTTGTATGTATCCAAAGTGAATGCATCGTTATTTCATTTTGAATGTGTGAAATTATATCAGAAAGATGAAATTTAATTTATTTTGTAGGAGAGCTTAACTAATTTCATAGTAAATAGCAATATTATTCTCATTCATTTGAAAACTAATATACAGGGACTTAGCAGTGTTTCTGTTAATTTTATGCTGTTGCTAAGAAGCATTTTTTTGCTTTATTGTAGTCCTTGTATTTGTTTGATTAAAAGTTCTGTATGAACAATGGTGATTGCAATGAGGTAACCAAATTCCCTGATTGCTTTAAGCAGTCTAATTTTGGTTCTATGAATTTGTGATAGTCGTTGTAGCCATTAATAACAACTGACAGCTAGAGAATAGTCACAATCAGTATAACCACTGTGATTTGAATAGACATTGCTGGGCAGTGGGCTGTAGAGTATGCAAATGCAAAGAGAAAAAGATCTGCGTTTTAAGTATTTTATTTTTATAAAAAAAATCAACATGTAAAATTAAATTGTGATATCAAATGGGAGAAATATTGTAGATAATAGATTCAATGTTTTCTTACAGCGCTGAAAGTGTGGACCTATAGCTCCTGTCTATAGTGGGTCCCCAGGTGCCCACTTTTAGAAAATATGTGTCAAAACGTGGTTTAGAAAGGAGCGCCAAATCTTGGCGAGGTCTGGTGCGGTATAGGTGTGAAAATATGGTATTCTGTCTGAGAAATTGTATAGCGCTATAGCTCAGCTACAATTATGGTAGTTGTGCTGTATAGATGTGTAGGTTTTGATATCTAGATATAAGATCTAAGAGTGGCACAGTTGATACATAAAAGCATTTAATACATATTAAACATATAAAACAAGGGTGTCGTTTAAAATATATTTTAACAGAACGGCAAGAAATAATGTGTAAAAACACATAAACACATAAATATCTATAAAAACACGCGTGTTTTGCTTTTTAGCTGTATGTATAATGTCTCATAAAATTCGTCTCATATATAGTTGTGTTGGCATAAATCTGAAAATAATAAACAATAAAAAATAATAAAAAACAATGAAAAGTAAATAATGTCCAATAATCCCTTCTCAAAGTTAAGAGATATATAAAAAAAGGTTAAGTAGTGTCCAAAAATCCCTTCTCAAAGTTAAGAGATATAAATAGATTTTCACATGTGTATCCAAAAAATAAACTGTCCAAATTTAAGTGTTGTCCAAAAACGTGGTATAAATGAATAGTGCAAATCCAGCAGATTCAAAAGTTCTATTAAAAAAGCTTTGCAAAAAACATTTCAAAGAGACATTTAAAAAACATCAAAATGAAGGTACAAAAAAAGGTCTATCAAAATATGGTGACAAAGAATAATCCGTGAAGTCAATCCAAAATAGTGATAAAAATAAGTCCAAAAAAGATGTAAAATATCCAAAAGATAAAAAACAAAAAATAAATGATTAGTATGTGCACAAACTAGTGAGAGTGATCCCAAAAAGGGGGCTTATGTGGAGGGGTTATGTTTCCATGTAGAAAAATTATTTGCTGTGAAAAAAGAAAAAATAAAAAATAAGCAAAAATACAAAAATATAAATAAAAATAATCCTAGGGAATCTTCAAACCCTGAAAATAAAAGATAATAACAATAGTGTAATACTGTATTATAATTCAACAATCAAGGAATAAATAGCTCACCATAGCTCTGTCAACGCGTTTCGGCCCTCAAGAGAGGCCTTTATCAAGACTATAGTATGGTGTGGGTGAGCTGAAGACTTTATACCTTTCTCTAACCAATCAAATTGCATTGAAATTGCGCCAAATTTTTGTGCCAAAATTTCGTGCCAAAATTTCGCGCCAAAAATGTGGTACCGGAAGTGTTGAGCCGGAAGTGCTCATCTGATTTATGCCAACACAACTATATATGAGACGAATTTTATGAGACATTATACATACAGCTAAAAAGCAAAACACGCGTGTTTTTATAGATATTTATGTGTTTATGTGTTTTTACACATTATTTCTTGCCGTTCTGTTAAAATATATTTTAAACGACACCCTTGTTTTATATGTTTAATATGTATTAAATGCTTTTATGTATCAACTGTGCCACTCTTAGATCTTATATCTAGATATCAAAACCTACACATCTATACAGCACAACTACCATAATTGTAGCTGAGCTATAGCGCTATACAATTTCTCAGACAGAATACCATATTTTCACACCTATACCGCACCAGACCTCGCCAAGATTTGGCGCTCCTTTCTAAACCACGTTTTGAAATATTGTAGATATGTTTGTGTTTATGTATATACATTTTTTTAATTTCGAATACAATTTAGTTTACATTGTATGAATTATGAATATGAGGATATCTGAAATATTTTTATGGGGCAAAAAGGATTTTGAGATTAATCTTTCATACCTTAAAATGCATCCTGCATGTGGAGTATTTCGTGTAATTGCAGTATCGACTATCAAGTATTTAAGAATATACTATTTTGGTCACGGTGGCTCACCTCACTACGCGCCGCTCTCAGTCTCACTCTCTTCCTGCCTGCTGCCTGACGCCGGGTGTCTTTGATGACATCACTGACTCACAAAAGAGCGATGCCGCTGAGCGCTGATTGGCAGAGCTCACAGCTCAGCTACCGAGGCTGCTAGAGAGCAGCCTCTTGGGAGCGATATGGGCCGTGAACTAAGAGACTTAACCACTTGATGGCAGTCTCTGCGCGGCCCATAGAAAAACTGCTTCAAAGACATTCATATTGCGCAAAGGGAGGGGAGCTGAACAGCTCTCAGCCTCTCCTTCCTTGCGCAATATGGATGCGTAAGGGAAATAATTTACTTTGGCTCAGTAATTATTACTGTCATGTTGGCAGCAGACAGCAGGGGGTGAGGGTAAGGGGGGTTCAGTTGGGATACAAAAAAATATTTAAAAAAAAACAAAAAATATATATTTTTTTTAAATTAAAGATTACTACAAAAAAGTGTAATTACACAGATAGAACAGGTGAGGCGCTGCCTCACCTGCCTCCTATGACTGCACGTCACTGGAACCTGCAGTCATAGGGAGGAAATGGACTTGATAAATCTTGTGAGAACCTGCAGTCATAGGGAGGAGAAGGCTTGATAAATCTTGTGAGAACCTGCAGTCATAGGGAGGAGAACTACTTGATAAATATTGTGAGAACCTGCAGTCATAGGGAGGAGATGAACCTGCAGTCATAGGGAGAAGGACTTGATAAATCTTGTGAGAACCTGCAGTCATAGGGAGGAGAAGGCTTGATAAATCTTTTGAGAACCTGCAGTCATAGGGAGGAGAAGGACTTGAGATAAATCTTGTGAGAACCTGCAGTCATAGGGAGAAGGCTTGATACATCTTGTTAGAACCTGCAGTCATAGGGAGGAGAAGGACTTGATAAATCTTGTGAGAACCTGCAGTTATAGGGAGGAGAAGGACTTGATAAATCTTGTGTGAACCTGCAGTCATAGGGAGGAGAAGGATTTGATAAATCTTGTGAGAACCTGCAGTCATAGGGAGGAGAAGGACTTGATAAATCTTGTGTGAATCTGCAGTCATAGGGAGGAGAAGGCTTGATAAATCGTGTGTGACCTTGCAGTCATAGGGAGGAGAAGGCTTGATAAATCTTGTGAGAATCTGCAGTCATAGGGAGAAGGACTTGATAAATCTTATGAGAACCCACAGTCATAGGGAGGAGATGGACTTGATAAATCTAGTGAGAATCTGCAGTCATAGGGAGGAGAAGGCTTGATAAATCGTGTTTGACCTTGCAGTCATAGGGAGGAGAAGGCTTGATAAATCTTGTGAGAATCTGCAGTCATAGGGAGAAGGACTTGAAATATCTTATGAGAACCTGCAGTCATAGGGAGGAGATGGACTTGATAAATCTTGTGAGAACCTGCAGTCATAGGGAGGAGATGGACTTGATAAATCTTGTGAGAACCTGCAATCATAGGGAGGAGAAGGCTTGATCAATCTTGTGAGAACCTGCAGTCATAGGGAGGAGGACGACATGATACATCTTGTGAGAACCTTCAGTTATAGGGAGGAGAAGGCTTGATAAATCTTGTGAGAACCTTCAGTCATAGGGGGGAGAAGGCTTGATAAATCTTGTGAGAACCTGCAGTCATAGGGAGGAGTAAGACTTGATAAATCTTGTGAGAACCTGCAGTCATAGGGAGGAGAAGGACTTGATAAATTGAGCCCATAGTGGTTGATGGCTGTGGTAGAGTTGGTGTAAGGTCTGGGAGTATGACTTAAAAGGGCACTAAACTACAGCATTGTTATTGTTTAAAAAGTTAGATGATCCCTTTGTTACTCATTCCCCCGATTTTGCATAACCAACACTGTTATAGTAATACACTTTTTACCTCTGTGATTACCTTTGTATCCAAGCCTCTTCTGACAGCCCCCTGATCACATAACTTTTTATTATTTATTTTTAATTTATTTATTTATTTTTTTTAAAAACTTAATTGAAATGAAATATAAACATACATCATATCTTGTAGACCATGTCCCTTAAGGGCAAAGATAGGATTACATTTAGTTAATGTTAACAAGATAATACTGGCAAGTTAAAACTGACAGGTTACGGCTGAGAGTAACTTTTTATTATTTATAACCCAACAAGCGCAAAAAAACAAAGTTAGAATATTGTGACCATTCGAATGTGAAATATTTACAATACATACGCCTAGATTTAGAGTTTTGTTGGTAAAGACCTAACGAGGCTTTTTTTTCCCAGCGCACCCTGAAGCCAACGCTGGTATTTAGAGTTGTCTGAATGGCTGCGTTAGCCTCAGAAAAGGGAGCGTTGAGCATAATTTAGCTCCACTTCAACCCTCAATACCAGCGTTGCTTACGGTAGCTGTAAGCTGGAAAAATGTGCTTGTGCACGATTTCCTCATAGGAAACAATGGGGCTGAGCTGGCTGAAAAAAACCCTAACACCTGCAAAAAAGTGTGTTCAGCTCCTAACGCAGCCCCATTGTTTCCTATGGGGAAACACTCTCTAAGTCTACACCTAACACCCTAACATGAACCCCGAGTCTAAACACCCCTAACCTTACACTTATTAACCTCTAATCTTCCGCCCCCGCTATCGCTGACACCTACATTATATTATTAACCCCTAATCTGCCGCTCCGGACACCGCCGCAACCTACATTATAGCTATGAACCCCTAATCTGCTGCCCCTAACATCACCGACACCTATATTATATTTATTAACCCCTAATCTGATGCCCCCAACATCGCCGCCACTTACCTACACTTATTAACCCCTAATCTGCCGACCGGACCTCGCCGCCACTATAATAAATGTATTAACCCCTAAACCGCCGCACTCCCACCTCGCAAACACTATAATAAATTGTATTAACCCCTAATCTGCCCTCCCTAACATCGCCGCCACCTACCTACAAATATTAACCCCTAATCTCTCGCCCCCAACGTCGCTGCTACTATTATAAAGTTATTAACCCCTAAACCTAAGTCAACCCTAACCCTAACACCCCCCCTAACTTAAATATAATTTAAAGTGAAAGTAAAGTTTTTCTTAGTTCAATGAATTTTTTAACATATAATGTGACCAACATCCTAGTCGCTAACTTTGTTTTTTCATAATACCATTGCTTTCAAATAAATCTTATCTTTATTCAGACCCTTTTTTCGCAGCTTCCTCCTCCCCCTCGCATTCTTCCGGCTTTGTCTCTGTAAATGAGTTATGCGCTCCTAACCGCTGTTAGCGTAACTAAGCGTGCACGTTCTCGATCTGTAGAACTATGCGCATGCGCAATTCTACCATCTACACTCCGATGCATTATATCAATGAATCACTTTAGTCATTCAGCAGTGCACTCTGTTCTGTAATATCGGACTGAGAAGCATAGCGTCTTTCATAGAATCCCCTATAGACCACAACGAGCAAATTTGATTATTATTGTTAAGCAATATACTAGAAACTGATTAAGTATAAATAATATGTAATATATATATCCAATATTATTCATTATAATTTGATATCAATAAGGAATTTGATAATCTCTTTATTTGCCTTTTTTATTATTAATTTTTAAAGATTGAAATCTATTAATAAATCTATTGGCATTGTATATATTTTTATCTTGGTGTTTGCACAAGGCTGTACATGTATTTTAAAACTATTTGTTATTTATTTTCATTTTATTATAAATTACAAGACTAATATATAAGAAGAAGAGGGGAGCGCAAGAAAAAGGCTATTTCTTTAAAATGTATAAAATAAATATAAACTTTATTATATACAATTAATATCGATTACATTTTAAAGCATGGATACATGTGTGTAGCTAAACTGAGAATATATGAATAATAAAAACACTGATACATTTATAGACACAGAGAAACAGAACAATATCACTGATGGTGGCAATGCAATTGTGAAATAATGAACATTCTATAGCGGATCCATGTAGCTATTATAACACACTGTATATATGATCAAACTATGAATAAATTAGATTTGGTAAAAGTAATAAATGAAAACCATTATATCAATTATATTAATAATATATAAGAAGAAGAGGGGAGCGCAAGAAAAAGGCTATTTCTTTACAATGGATAAAATAAATCTAAACTTTGTTTTATTAGCTTGCAATTTGGTTTACTTGATATCAGCAATAATTAATATTTTATAGAAAAAAACAGGATGCAGATTAATAACATTGCTTTGCTTCAAGACTAATGATGTTTGCAAAATAAAAAGCTGATAATCAAAGGCATTCTATATTATAGTCTATAGTCAAGGCAAAAAAATATAAATCTTTGTGAAATCGTTTATTTC
Source organism: Bombina bombina (assembly GCF_027579735.1). Taxonomy (NCBI): domain Eukaryota; kingdom Metazoa; phylum Chordata; class Amphibia; order Anura; family Bombinatoridae; genus Bombina; species Bombina bombina. The sequence goes on along the minus strand of NC_069506.1, from coordinate 326,979,116 downwards.
TTAGAAAGAGATTGTTCATTGTTATCATAAAAAGTAAATTCGTTGCTTAGAGCAAGTAATAAACAATGTTTTGCTAAGAATTAAAACTTTTTAAAAAAGAGTTATTGCTTTTTTCTTGAGTAGAATAATAACAAATAGCTGTTCTTATCAGCATTTCATTTTGAAATATTCGTTAGTATTGATAAAAAGGAAAGTGATTTATCTGCACCCTTTGATTTTTAGCAATGAAGTTAAAATTTTCTTACAAGCAAAGGATGCATATAAAACAAAATGCTTTGCATCAATACTAACAATGTTTGCAAAATGTAACGCTGATAAGAAAAGGCATTCTATATTAGTCTACTCAAGAAAAAACAAAATATATATTTGTAAACTCATTTCTTTCTTACACAGCAATTGTTTGTTCCTTGTTATCAGAAACTGGTAATTATTGCTTAGAGCAACTAATAAAGAAAGTCTTGCTAATAAAGAAAAGATTATAAAAAAGATTTATTGATTTTTGCTTGAGTAGAATACTATGGAAGTGCTGTTCTTATCAGCATTTCATTTTGAACACTTCGTTAGGATTGAGAAAAAGGAATGTGATTTATCTGCATCCTTTGTTATTCAGCCATGAATTTAAAATGTATTACAAGCAAAGAATGCCGATAGAGCAAATTGCTTTGCATCAATAACAATGTTTGCAAAATCTAACGCTAATAAAAGCCATTGTATATTAGTCTACTCAAGAAAAATACTATAAATCTTTGTAAACTCATTTCTTTCTTCTCAAGAGTTTGAGTTTGTTCCTTGTTATCAGAAACTGGTAATTCATTGCTTAGAGCAAGTAATAAAGATTTTTTTTAGCTAAGAAAGAAAAGAATTTAAAAAAGATTTATTGTTTTTTTCTGGAGTAGACTAATATGCTGTTCTTATGAGCTTTTCATTTTGAAATGTTCGTTAGTATTGATAGAAAGTAATGTGATTTATCTGCATCCTTTGTTTTTCATGAATGAAATTAAAATTTCTTAGAAGCAAAGGATGCTGATAAAGCAGATTGCTTAGCATAAATAATAATGTGCATAATAAAAGTAAATCTACATTATTCAGGTCAATCTCAAACGAAAAAATTGTTTTAAATGCTTTTCTTTCTTAGCAAAGCAATCTGTATTCATTAAAAGGATGCAGAGAAAAAAACATTGCTTTGCATTAGTAATAACAGTTTTAAAAATTGAAATCAGAAAAGAAATGGAATTATATATTATAGTCAAGTCAACCAAAAATGAACTATATATTTTGAGAACTTTTATTTCTAAGCTTGCAATTTTATTTCATTATAATCAGCAAATGATTAAAAGTTTCTTTAACAAATCAGGATGCAGATAAATTATATTGTTTTGCATCGATACTAACAATGTTTGCAAAATGAAATGCTGTTACTAAAAGACATTATAGTCAAGTAAAAAATAAATTAATATTTGTAAAATCGTTTCATTCTTAGCAAGAGATTATTTGTTCCTTGTTATGAGAAACATTGAATTCATTGCTCAGAGCAAGTAATAAAGAATCTCTCGCTCAGACAGAAAAGATTGTAGAAATAATTATTTATTTTTTGAGTGACTAGACTATAATATAGAATAACTGTTATTAGCAGCATTTCATGTTGAAAACTTCGTTAGTATGGATGTAAAATAATGTAATTTGTATTCATGATTTTCTTTTTATAGTTTTAACAAGAGATAAGTTATATAAAGATATGAACAAAAGAAAAATTCCAAAATCTTTATTGCTTTTTAGGATGAGTTGAATATAATATAGAAATGCTTTTATTTTTAGCATTTCATTTCGGTAACATATTTATTATTTATTTAAATCTATGTTATGTTCTACATACCTTTCTTTTCAGAAAATATCAATTAATTGCTGATATAAAAAGACTAAATTATGTTACAATAAAAAAAGGAAACTTTGCGTATGCAATTCTTAGTTTTAAGAGATAAATCAATTGATTTTTATTTCCTTTAGAGATTATGAACAGTTCTGAATGAAATTTTAAAATTTTTATCAAATTTATTTTCATATCTTTAGGATTATATATTATAGGAAGAAAAAAAATGATATAAGTAATTTAAACGTGTATATATATAGAGATTGATATAAATGAAGATATTAAATTAATTATATTTACAAAGAATGAACTTATAAATGACACTTGCGCTAATCTATCATGTATTTGAAATAATACATCTTATTTAAAAGTTAGTATTCTATTAAATTAATTGCGATTAATATCAAATTCTTTTATAAACATTATTGTTGCTTATTAAAGTATGATAATACTTATTTTGTGCTCGTTAGTATATATACATAAATTATTATGAATATAGAATTACGGAATGTCAGAAATAGAAGCTTTGATTCAGTTGACGATCGATATTGAACTATGGCTCACAGTGCGCATGCGGTAGATGTGAACGCGCAAATCTTGTGGCTTAGAGGTTTATCTCTAACGCATGCGCAATAGAGGAAGTGGGTGTCTTCAATTCCGAAAGAGACGCCAGTGGGGGACCCAATCCGTTAGATACGGATGATAACGTCACGATTGAACGAAATTTTTTTTTAATGCGGGTGGAGGAGCGAGGGTAGACGACGGCACAATAAATAAGTATATTACAAATGTGAAAAATGTTTATAAAAAAATGATGAATGAAACTATACTTTATTTTTAATATACTTTTAAGTGGTAGCGAACTGTCTGTTTGACTTTACTTTCACTTTAAATTAATCTAAATAAATTTACTATAATTAAATAAATTATTCCTATTTAAAAATAAATACCTATAAAATAAACCCTAATATAGCTACAATATAACTAATAGTTACATTGTAGCTATTTTAGGATTAATATTTATTTTACAGGCAACTTTGTATTTATTTTAACTAGGTACAATAGCTATTAAATAGTTAATAACTATTTAATAGCTACCTAGTTAAAATAATTACAAAATTACCTGTAAAATAAATCCTAACCTAAGTTACAAATACTACACTATCAATAAATTAATTAAATAAATTACCTACAATTAGCTAAACTAAAATGCAATTAAAAAACTAATCTATAATACAAAAAAAAACAAACACTAAATTACAGAGAATAATTTTTTTTTACAAGAAGTTTAAACTAATTACACCTAATCTAAGCCCCCTAATAAAATAAAAAAGCCCCCCAAAATAATAAAATGCCCTACCCTGTTCTAAATTACAAAGTAATCAGCTCTTTTACCAGCCTTTAAAAGGGCTTTTTGTGGGGCATTGCCCCAAAGTAATCAGCTCTTTTACCTGTAAAAAAAATACAACCCCCCCAACATTAAAACCCACCACCCACATACCCCTACTCTAATCCACCCAAACCCCCTTAAATAAACCTAACACTAACCCCCTGAAGATCTCCCTACCTTGAGTTGTCTTCACCCAGCCGAGCCGAAATTTTCATCCAAGCGGAGCAAAAAGAGGTCCTCCATCCAGTAGAAGTCTTCATCCAAGCAGGGCAAGAAGAGGTCCTCCATCAGGTAGAAGTCTTCATCCAAGCGGCGTCTTCTATCTTCATCCATCCGGAGCGGAGCAGAGCCATCTTCCATACAGCCGACGCGGAGCCATCCTCTTCAACCGACGGACTAGCGTCGAATGTCGGTTCCTTTAAGGGACGTCATCCAAGATGACGTCCCTCAAATTCTGATTGGCTGATAGGATTCTTTCCGCCAATCGGAATTAAGGTAAGAAAAATCTGATTGGCTGATTCAATCAGCCAATCAGATTGAAGTTCAATCCGATTGGCTGATCCAATCAGCCAATCGGATTGACCTTGCATTCTATTGGCTGTTCCAATCAGGTAATTTATTTAATTAATTTATTGATAGCCTAGTGTTAGGTGTATTTGTAACTTAGGTTAGGATTTATTTTACAGGTAATTTTGTAATTATTTTAACTAGGTAGCTATTAAATAGTTATTAACTATTTAATAGCTATTGTACCTAGTTAAAATAAATACAAAGTTGCCTATAAAATAAATATTAATCCTAAAATAGCTACAATGTAACTATTAGTTATATTGTAGCTATATTAGGATTTATTTTATAGGTAAGTATTTAGTTTTAAATAGGATTAATTTATTTAATTATAGTAAAATTATTTCTTTAAATTGAATTTATATTTAAGTTAGGGGGGTGTTAGGGTTAGGGTTAGACTTAGGTTTAGGGTTTAATAACTTTATTATAGTAGCGGCGACGGTGGGGGTGGTAGATTAGGGGTTAATATTTGTAGGTAGGTGGCAGAGATGTTAGGAAGGGCAGATTAGGGGTTAATACAGTTTATTATAGTGTTTGCGAGGCGGGAGTGAGGCGGTTTAGGGGTTAATACATTTATTATAGTGGCGGCGAGGTCCGGTCGGCAGATTAGGGGTTAATAATTATAGGTAGGTGGCGGCGACGTTGGGGGGGGGCAGATTAAGGGGTAATAAATATAATGTAGGTGTCGGCGATGTTAGGAGCAGCAGATTAGGGGTTCATAGGTATAATGTAGGTTGCGGCGGTGTCCGGAGCGGCAGATTAGGGGTTAAACATTTTTATTATAGGGTTTGCTATGTGGGGGAGCCTCAGTTTAGGGGTTCATAGGTAGTTTATGTGTGTTAGTGTACTTTATAGCACAGTAGTAGGAGTCTTGGCGGTAGATGGTCTACCGCTCACTTCTTCCAAGACTCAAAATACCAGCGTTAGGCAAATCCCATTGAAAAGATAGGATACGCAATTGACGTAAGGGGATCTGCGGTAGCCTCGAGTCGCGGAAAGAAAGTGAGCGGTAGACCCTTTCTTGCCTGACTCTAAATACCAACGGGCGTTAAAAAGCAGCGTTAGGACGCTGCTTTTGACGGCTAATGCCAAACTCTAAATCTAGGCGATGCATAGTTAAACACTTTATTAAATATGAATATTGCCTACATATGATTTTTCATGTTTTCAGCTACTTGACTGCAAAGGGCTCCAATGCACTTAAATATATATCTTTATGTGTTTACATAGGTATTTATGTGTATATATTTTTGTAAATATATATATATATATATATATATATAAATACATAAACACATATATACATTCATGTATACATAGATATACTGTAAATATACTGTGTATATATATATATATATATATATATATATATATATAAATATATATGCACAAAGTACATACATATACATATTTAGACCGAGACACGTGACAGCAGATGGCGGGGTTACATGTTAACTTTGGAGCGGCTTACTTTTTCAGTGTGGATTACAAACGCTAGTTGTGGCGACACTTGCATATCATAGAGGGAATAACTGTGAGTTGTTTACTAAGGTGCATTTAGCTCCTGTCTACGTATGGGCATGTAAGACCGATTTACGTGGAGCAGATACAGAGGCCTATTTTTCAAGCCGCCAACTATGCTGCATTCGCCGGCACCAATAAGCTCTTCTAACATCGCCTAACATTGCGGCCGCGGACCTGAATACGATCTCCATATTTATCAATAGCCAATAGGATTGAGCTCGCATTCTATTGGCTATTCCAATCAGCCAATAGAATGCAAGCTCAATCCTGTTTAGAAATTTGATAAATGGCAAAAGGTGTCAAATAGAGCCGAACATCTGTAATGACGTAAGCATCGATCTGTGTCGGATTGAGACCGGCGGATCGTATGTTACATCACAAATTTCAACTTTTGCCGGTCTGTAGGCTTTGATAAATAGGTTGAATCAAGCTCGCGACAAATTACGCTGCGGAATTCCGGCGTATTTGCGGTTGACGGCTTGATAAATAGGCCTAACAATCTGAACATTTGTAGCTTACCATTGCACATGCTGGGTATAGTGCATATATTTCCTGATTCTCAGTGTCTGCAAATATTATGCTATACCTATATACATACTTATGTGCCTGTCTGGTGGTTTAATGTAAATGATGCATGTTATTTCTAATGCCTATTTAATGTACAGTGAGATAATTCTGGGCCACTTAGATCACCATCTCCATACTACCCTGGTATAGCTTCCTTGGTGACTACCGGGGAGTCCAGCGGCTAGTAGGGGTGTAGGGGAATCATCTCACTTAATATGAGTCGTCTTATTTTCCGATGCTGATTTTAATTCTGTCTATAAATATTGATTGATTCACTGCATAGGTTGTGACAGCTTAGATCCCCTGGATATCTGTTTTGAATTATACCTCCTTGGTGTCTTCTAGGGGTTCAGGTTACAGATGTGGAGTAGCTGGTCTGACCTTATATTCAGATTTGTCTTTATTTTCATATGATTGATATATAAATGCGCTGCTGTCAGTGACCGGTGACTTTATCTATTTTACATGTTTTACACATTTTTGTGATTTTGTCATTGCTTTGTGGGTTGCTGTTCTTTTTTTGGTCTTGCAAGTATCCCACACACAGGTGATATGCACATTGTATGCTTTATTTATTCACCTGCTAATACACACCAATTTAAAAAGAGTGCTGTCTTTTCTTGGGTGTGCATATTTGCATAGCTTTTCTTGCCTGTATTACATATTTGACATAGCTTGCAAAGGGTTTGCACCATTGTGCCTTATATACTGTAGGTGAGATTTAGCTATTTTATGTGGCATCATTATAGATACTAACTTTTTGTATACAGCTATTATGTGTCCCATGTATGTAGTATATTTGAGGACCTTATAGACAAGAGTGAGTACTGATTAAGGGCTAGTTAGTTTTTTATTTCTAGCATTTTGTGTTGCATATATATATATATCTATATATATATATATATAACTAAATATATATAGTATATACGCACAAAGTACATATATATACACCTTTAGACATCTATATGTTTGTATCTCTATGGTAAAGCCCTTTGCAGACATTTTTTTTCTAACATCTGGACCTCATATCTTTGAGCCCTTATAACATCTTATTGCAATTTTGAAAAAATAATTTTTATTACATAGTGTTATTATGAGTGTAACTGTACTATGTAATGTATATTTATTAGATGGTGTTATTATGTGTGTAACTGTACTGTGTAATGTATATTTATTAGATAGTGTTATTATGAGTGTAACTGTACTGTGTAATGTATATTTATTAGATGGTTTTATAATGTGTGTAACTGTACTGTGTAATGTATATTTATTAGATGGTGTTATTATGAGTGTAACTGTACTGTGTAATGTATATTTATTAGATGGTGTTATTATGAGTGTAACTGTACTGTGTAATGTATATTTATTAGATGGTGTTATTATGAGTGTAACTGTACTGTGTAATGTATATTTATTAGATAGTGTTATTATGAGTGTAACTGTACTGTGTAATGTATATTTATTAGATGGTTTTATAATGTGTGTAACTGTACTGTGTAATGTATATTTATTAGATGGTGTTATTATGAGTGTAACTGTACTGTGTAATGTATATTTATTAGATGGTTTTATAATGTGTGTAACTGTACTGTGTAATGTATATTTATTAGATAGTGTTATTATGAGTGTAACTGTACTGTGTAATGTATATTTATTAGATGGTTTTATAATGTGTGTAACTGTACTGTGTAATGTATATTTATTAGATGGTGTTATTATGTGTGTAACTGTACTATGTAATGTATATTTATTAGATGGTTTTATAATGTGTGTAACTGTACTGTGTAATGTATATTTATTAGATGGTGTTATTATGTGTGTAACTGTACTGTGTAATGTATATTTATTAGATGGTGTTATTATGTGTGTAACTGTACTATGTAATGTATATTTATTAGATAGTGTTATTATGTGTGTAACTGTACTATGTAATGTATAATTATTAGATGGTGTTATTATGAGTGTAACTGTACTGTGTAATGTATGTTTATTAGATAGTGTTATTATGTGTGTAACTGTACTGTGTAATGTATATTTATTAGATGGTGTTATTATGAGTGTAACTGTACTGTGTAAGGTATATTTATTAGATGGTGTTATTATGTGTGTAACTGTACTATGTAATGTATGTTTATTAGATGGTGTTATTATGAGTGTATCTGTACTGTGTAATGTATATTTATTAGATGGTGTAATTATAAGTGTAACTGTACTATGTAATATATATTTATTAAATAGTGTTATTATGAGTGTAACTGTACTGTGTAATGTATATTTATTAGAAAGTGTTAATATAAGTGTAACTGTACTGTGTAATGTATATTTATTAGATTGTGTTATTATGTGTGTAACTGTACTATGTAATGTATATTTATTAGATAGTGTTATTATGAGTGTAACTGTACTGTGTAAGGTATATTTATTAGAAAGTGTTAATATAAGTGTAACTGTACTGTGAAATCTATATTTATTAGATGGTGTTATTATGAGTGTAACAGTACGGTGTAATATATATTTATTAGACAGTGTTAATATGAGTGTAACTACGGTGTAATATATATTTATTAAATAAAAAGAGAGAAGCGCTAAACCTGAGAACGAACAATAGCATAATAGCTTGCTCTATGGCTAGTTACCACCCAAGAAGCAGCCTCTTTTTTGCTCAAAATGTGCCTTTCACAGAGAAGAACTTTCCTGAAGCATATCAGTCTGATCCTGACTTCACAGTACAGTCCAGCCCCGAAATACCAGGCAATCCCTCTCTGAACGAGAGAAACAGCAAAACCCCAGACGTACGTTTCGGCCTATTGTGGGCCTCGTCAGTGAGGTGCAGCCATATCCCTCTAGGCACACTGAGCAACGGGTCCACGTCTGGATTCCCGCATCACACTTAGGGAGACTTCCCAAAATGTCATAATTTGCATAAATAAAAAGAGAGAAGCGCTAAACCTGAGAACGAACAATAGCATAATAGCTTGCTCTATGGCTAGTTACCACCCAAGAAGCAGCCTCTTTTTTGCTCAAAATGTGCCTTTCACAGAGAAGAACTTTCCTGAAGCATATCAGTCTGATCCTGACTTCACAGTACAGTCCAGCCCCGAAATACCAGGCAATCCCTCTCTGAACGAGAGAAACAGCAAAACCCCAGACGTACGTTTCGGCCTATTGTGGGCCTCGTCAGTGAGGTGCAGCCATATCCCTCTAGGCACACTGAGCAACGGGTCCACGTCTGGATTCCCGCATCACACTTAGGGAGGCTTCCCAAAATGTCATAATTTGCATAAATAAAAAGAGAGAAGCGCTAAACCTGAGAACGAACAATAGCATAATAGCTTGCTCTATGGCTAGTTACCACCCAAGAAGCAGCCTCTTTTTTGCTCAAAATGTGCCTTTCACAGAGAAGAACTTTCCTGAAGCATATCAGTCTGATCCTGACTTCACAGTACAGTCCAGCCCCGAAATACCAGGCAATCCCTCTCTGAACGAGAGAAACAGCAAAACCCCAGAAGTACGTTTCGGCCTATTGTGGGCCTCGTCAGTGAGGTGCAGCCATATCCCTCTAGGCACACTGAGCAACGGGTCCACGTCTGGATTCCCGCATCACACTTAGGGAGACTTCCCAAAATGTCATAATTTGCATAAATAAAAAGAGAGAAGCGCTAAACCTGAGAACGAACAATAGCATAATAGCTTGCTCTATGGCTAGTTACCACCCAAGAAGCAGCCTCTTTTTTGCTCAAAATGTGCCTTTCACAGAGAAGAACTTTCCTGAAGCATATCAGTGTAACTGTACGGTGTAATATATATTTATTAGACAGTGTTATTATGAGTGTAACTACGGTGTAATATATATTTATTAGACAGTGTTATTATGAGTGTAACTGTACTATGTAATGTATATTTATTAGATGGTGTTATTATGTGTGTAACTGTACTGTGTAATGTATATTTATTAGATAGTGTTATTATGAGTGTAACTACGGTGTAATATATATTTATTAGACAGTGTTATTATGAGTGTAACTGTACTGTATAATGTATATTTATTAGATGGTGTTATTATGAGTGTAACTGTACTGTGTAATGTATATTTATTAGATACTGTTATTATGAGTGTAACTGTACTGTGTAATGTATATTTATTAGATGGTGTTATTATATGTGTAACTGTACTGTGTAATGTATATTTATTAGATAGTGTTATTATGTGTGTAACTGTACTATGTAATGTATAATTATTAGATGGTGTTATTATGAGTGTAACTGTACTGTGTAATGTATAATTATTAGATGGTGTTATTATATGTGTAACTGTACTGTGCAATGTATATTTATTAGATAGTGTTATTATGTGTGTAACTGTACTGTGTAATGTATATTTATTAGATGGTGTTATTATGAGTGTAACTGTACTGTGTAATGTATATTTATTAGATGGTGTTATTATGAGTGTAACTGTACTGTGTAATGTATAATTATTAGATAGTGTTATTATGTGTGTAACTGTACTGTGCAATGTATATTTATTAGATGGTGTTATTATGTGTGTAACTGTACTGTGTAATGTATAATTATTAGATAGTGTTATTATGTGTGTAACTGTACTGTGCAATGTATATTTATTAGATGGTGTTATTATGTGTGTAACTGTACTATGCAATGTATATTTATTAGATAGTGTTATTATGTGTGTAACTGTACTGTGTAATATATATTTATTAGATGGTGTTATTATATGTGTAACTGTACTATGTAATGTATATTTATTAGATGGTGTTATTATGAGTGTAACTGTACTTTGTATTTTCATGTTTTTTGTGGAACCTTTTATTCAAGCATAACAGTTAACAAGAGCTCTGAAGTTGTGCTAACCCGACGCTCGTTAAATTAAATTGCAATCAAGCAACACTATTACTTTCAACTTGTAATACATGCCCTACTTTCAACGCATGCAAACACCCACAATAAACCCCTTATCGCTCATGCACAACTTTTAGAGCACCACTAGTAATCTAGCCTTTAATATATTGGCCCCCTTTTGTTCTTTTTTGCTCTCTTTAAGGCCCTGATGATCGAAAGTGCTGCAAACTTCCTAACCTATTAACCCCTATACCGCTAATAGCCCACAACAGTAAACGTCTTAACCTATTAACCCCTATACTGGCAATAGCCAACAGCAATAAACTTCCTACCCTATTAACCCCTATTCCACCAATAGCCCACTGCAACAAACTTATACTGCCAATACCCCCTAACCTATTAACCCCTATACCGCCACAACTCCCAATGCAAACTACCCCTACACTACTTAGCTACCTAACAACTAACCCCCCACCTCTAAGCTAAAAACTCCTAAGTTCCAAACTTAAACAAACACTACATTTACAAAAAAAACCTAAACCTAACATTACAGAAAACAAAAAAAAACGACACTGCTAAAAATAAAAAATAAAGCTATGCCTATGCTAAAACTGACATTTTTTTTTTAGATTAACTTTTTGGGGCAGCAAAAGAGCTCTAGGCACTGCTTTACCAAATGCCCTTCTAAGGGCAATGCCCAACCAAATGCCCTTTTCAGGGCAATAATTGTTTAGGATAGTTTTTTTTAGGTTTTTTTTACATTAGGCTTTTTTGGGGGGAGTGGGGGTTACTTTTATTGTAAAATGGGGTTGTAGTATTTATTTGAAAAAGAGCTAGGTCACTTTAGAGCAATATTCTACAAAAAGCCATTCTAAGGGCTATTGCAATAGAAACCTTTTTTTAAGTGGACCTTAGTTTTAGTACAGGCATAACTGTGTTTATTTTTATTTTTGGTAGTGTTGTTTTTTGTATTGTTAGGCTTTGTTATTTTTTTGTAAGTTTAGTGTTTGTTGTGGGGGGGGGGTAGGTTTTAGGTAGTTAAGTAGTGTATGGGGTAGTTTGCATTGAGGGGGGGCACATTATGTGTGGATCACTAATTGTCGGGTTGCACTCGTGTTACGAGATAAAAGTTAAAAGTTATCTCACTTGCTAACCCAACTCGCAATATCAGCTTACTTCTAGCGCAATTTAAATATTGTGTGCCAAATAACATATTCCCCATAGACGTCAAAGGAGCAAAAAAACACCCTACTCGTGCGCTAACCCGAACTTATGTTCTCAAGGGCACTAACCTACATGAAAATATGATTATTTCACATTCCAATGTTCTTAACATAGCAGAATATTTTCTATTTATTTATAAATACATATTTCTATATTTATCTGATGGTATTTTGATACAATATATATCTATACCTATATATATATATATATGTGTATACAAGAATAGATACAGCGCCTATATATCCATTTAAAATATGGGTGGTATATGGGAATATGAATGAGAACTAGAGCTAATTATTAGAAAAATAATAGCAATTAAAAGAATATTAAAAAAAAATTTAGAATCAATTATACTTGAAGAATGATGAATAGATTATGAAACAGTAATTAGCATCATTTTTGCTCAGCTCTTGAACTGATGAGTGTATACCAAGACAGAAAAGGTACTCCAAGAGGCTAACTACCAACACAAAGGAAGTACAAGGGATTTATCTACAACCAGAAACATATCCCTGCATACTCCAGGAGGCTTACGAAAACCCAAGAGGCACCACATCTGAATACAAGGAGAAGAATCTACCATCTGTATATACCCCCAGTGCGGCATACTTACCTCATCAGATTGAGGTAATATCTGGTAAGGGTATTACATACCATCTATTTACTGATATCAACTGCATATGAAGATTTACTACGGACTATATATTGTCTAAAGACTCATATGAACACTGTTTCATAATCTATTCATCATTCTTCAAGTATAATTGATTCTAAAAAATTGTTTAATATTCTTTTAATTGCTATTATTTTTCTAATAATTAGCTCTAGTTCTCATTCATATTCCCATATACCACCCATATTTTAAATGGATATATAGGCGCTGTATCTATTCTTGTATACACATTTTTCACTTACTGACTGGGACCTCACATCTCAACCAGTACTTGTCTTATGGAGACTCCAACAAAAAAAGACTAAGCAGTTAATTAGGAAGGTTAAAGCTCATGCAGAAGAGAAGATAGCACAGTCAGTAAAACATGGGGACAAAACATTCTTTAGATATATCAGTGAAAGAAGAAAAAATAAGGTAGGAATAGTAAAATTGAAATCAGTTGATGGTAGAATAATAGAAGGAGATAAGCAGATTGCAGACTGTCTCAATGATTACTTCTGTTCTGTTTTCACTAAAGATTGTGAAGATACAATGTCTACATTAAGGGATGCTATGCAAAATAGAAACAAGCTTAACAGTAATCTTTTTACAGAGGATGAGGTTTTGTTAGCATTATCAAAAATAAATGTTACAAAGGCAGTGGGTCCTGATAATATTCATCCAAGGGTTTTAAAAGAACTTCGTTCAGTGCTAACTGTCCCATTAACTGATCTGTTTAATCAGTCACTATTAACAGGAGCTGTCCCAGATGATTGGAGAATAGCAAATGTAATACCTCTTCATAAAAAGGGCAGTAGAGAAGAATCTGGCAACTACAGGCCAGTTAGTTTAACTTCAGTAGTAGGGAAATTAATGGAAAGCCTCTTAAAGGAAAGAATTATGACTTACATAAAGACAAACAATTTAGAGGACCAAAATCAGCATGGTTTTACTTCAGGGAGATCATGTCAGACTAATCTAATTGACTTCTTTGATTATGTAACAAAAGTATTAGACAAGGGAGGAGCAGTTGATGTAGCATATCTAGATTTCAGCAAAGCATTTGACACCGTCCCACACAATAAACTTATTCACAAACTATATCTCCTTGGTCTAGATTCAAAAATTGTGAACTGGGTGGAATGCTGGCTTAAGGACAGAAAACAAAGTGTCTTAGTAAATGGAGTTCATTCAGCAGAGGGGGCTGTTACTAGTGGTGTTCCTCAGGGGTCAGTTCTGGGGCCTGTTTTGTTTAACATATTTATCTGCGATATCAGCAAAGGGCTACAGGGGAAAGTATGTCTCTTTGCAGATGATACAAAAATTTGCAACAGAGTGGATGTTCCAGGGGGGGTAGACAAAATGAGAAGTGATATACAACAATTGGAGGATTGGACAAACGACTGGGATCTAAAGTTTAACACAGCAAAGTGTAAAATAATGCATTTAGGGAAGAAAAATCCAAATGTTAATTACAGACTCAATGACACTTTACTGACTGTTACAGACGAGGAACAGGACTTGGGAATTATTATTTCAGATGATTTAAAACTTAGTAAACAATGTAGTAAGGCAGCGAGTAAGGCTAGCAGAATGCTTGGATGTATTGGTAGAGGTATTTGCAGCAGAAATAGTAAGGTTCTTATGCCACTTTATAGATCATTAGTTAGGCCTCATCTTGAGTATTGTGTGCAGTTCTGGAGGCCATATCTTCAGAAGGATATTAACAAACTTGAATCTGTGCAAAGGAGGGCTACCAAAATGGTACATGGTCTAAAAAATAAAACTTACCAGGATAGGCTCAATGACCTAAATATGTATAGCTTAGAGGAGAGAAGGGAAAGAGGTGATATGATAGCAACTTTCAAGTACATTAAAGGGTTTAGTAAAACTGAGGCTGTGGGTATTTTACATAAAATGGAAAATTCAAGAACAAGGGGTCATGAGCTCAAGCTAAAGGGTAGTAGATTCAGGAGTAATTTGAGGAAGCACTTCTTTACAGAAAGAGTGATTGATTTATGGAATAAACTTCCTCAAGAGGTAGTAGCAACAAACACTGTGGGGGACTTTAAAAATGCATGGGACAAGCATAGGGCTATCCTACGAACTAGAACTAGATAAGTTTATATAGCTGCCACTATACCATACACAATACTGACTAGCGCCAACTATAGAGTATCACTTGTGTCTACCCAGTATACTGAATGAACACATTTTACTTTCTTCTCTATATATATATATATATATATAGATAGATAGATAGATAGATAGATAGATAGATAATTATATATGGGTATAGATTTATACAGATATGTATATATAGAAATATCTATTTCTAAATACATAGAACATAATCTGCTATGAGCAGAAGATTGGAATGTGAAATATGTACAGTAAATACATAGTTAAACACTTTTATAAAAATGAATATTGCATAAGTATGATTTTACGTTTTCAATTATTTAATTGATCTATAATGGCTAGATTACAAGTTTTGCGTTATGAGTAAAAAAGCAGCGTTAAGCCTCATAACGCTGCTTTTTTGCTACTGCTGCTATTACGAGTCATTTAGGTACAGCTGTCCCGCACACTTTTTTGGTCTTACCGCAAATCAACGTACGTAATTTGCGTATATTTTAAAGCAACAGTATTACAAGCTTTTTTTTTAGGCCAAAAAGTGAGCGCTACAGCCTATCCCGCAAGATTCGTAATGCATTCTAAAGTCAGTAGTTATGAGTTTTACATTACAGAGCTGTAGCATAAAACTCATAACTAAAGTGTTAAAAGTACACTAACACCCATAAACTACCTATTAACCCCTAAACCGAGGCCCTCCCGCATCGCAAACACTAAAATAAAATTATTAACCCCTAATCTGCCAATCCTGACATCGCTGCCACTAGAATAAACATATTAACCCCTAAACCGCCGCACTCCCGCCTCGCAAACATTAGTTAAATATTATTAACCCCTAATCTGCAACCCCGAACATCGCCAACACCTACTTAAATTTATTAACCCCTAATATGCCGCCTCAAACGTCGCCGCCACTATACTATACAGTATTTATTAACCCCTAAACCTAAGTCTAACCCTAACCCTAACACCCCCTAACTTAAATATAATTAAAATAAATCTAAATAAAACCTAATATCATTACATAAATAATTCCTATTTAAAACTAAATACTTACCTGTAAAATAAACCCTAAGCTAGCTACAATATAACTAATAGTTACATTGTATCTATCTTAGGTTTTATTTTTATTTTACAGGCAAGTTTGTATTTATGTTAACTAGGTAGAATAGTTCCTAAATAGTTATTAACTATTTAATAACTACCTAGCTAAAATAAATACAAATTTACCTGTAAAATAAAACCTAACCTTACACTAACACCTAACACTACACTACAATTAAATAAATTACCTATATTAAATACAATTAAATAAATTAAATACAATTATCTAAATTACAAAAAAATCACACTAAATTACACAAAATTAAAAACAAATTACTAGATATTTAAAATAATTACACCTAATCTAATAGCCCTATCGAAATAAAAAAGCCCCCCAAAATAAAAAAAAACCTACCCTAAACTAAACTACCAATAGCCCTAAAAAGGGCCTTTTGCGGGGCATTGTTCCAAAGAAATCAGCTCTTTTACCTGAAAAAAAAAATGCAAACAACCCCCCCAACAGTAAAACCCACCACCCACATAACCAACCCCCCAAATAAAACCCAACCAAAAAAACCCTAAGCTCCCCATTGCCCTGAAAAGGGCATTTGATTGGGAATTGCCCTTAAAAGGGCATTTAGCTCTATTGCGGTCCAAACCCTAACCTAAAAATAAAACCCACCCAATAAACCCTTAAAAAAACCTAACACTAACCCCTGAAGATCCACACAAAATAAAAAACAAATTACAAGATATTTAAACTATTTACACCTAATCTAATAGTCCTATCAAAATAAAAAAAGCCCCCCAAAATAAAAAACCCTGCCTAAACTAAACTACCAATAGCCCTTAAAAGGGCCTTTTGCGGTGAATTGTCCCAAAGAAATCAGCTCTTTTACCTGAAAAAAAAAATACAAACAACCCCCCAACAGTAAAACACACTACCCACACAACTAACCCCCCCAATTAAAACCCTAACTAAAAAAACCTAAGCTCCCCATTGCCCTGAAAAAGGCATTTGATTTGGCATTGCCCTTAAAAGGGCATTTAGCCCTATTGCAGCCCAAACCCTAACCTACAAATAAAACCCACCCAATAAACCCTTAAAAAAACTTAACACTAACCCCTGAAGATCCACTTACAGTTTTGAAGATCCAACATCCATCCTCAACAAAGCCGGGAGAAGTCCTCATCGAAGCGGCAAGAAGTCCTCAACGAAGCCGGGAGTAGTCTTCATGCAAGCCGGGAGAAGTGGTACTCCAGACGGGCAGAAGTATTCATCCAGACAGCATCTTCTATCTTCATCCATCCGGCGAGGAGCAGGTCCATCTTCAAGACATCCGACGCGGAGCATCCTCTTGTTTCCGACGACTAACGACGAATGAAGGTTCCTTTGAATGATGTCAGCCAAGATGGCGTCCCTTAGATTCCAATTGGCTGATAGAATTCTATCAGCCAATCGGAATTAAGGTTGAAAAAATCCTATTGGCTGATGCAATTGCATTTACTTTCAACCCGTAATATCAGCACAATTTAACCTGCGTGCATACTATCACGAAAACCTGATATCGCTTGCCTGCAAATGTTTGCGCTCCACTTGTATTCTGGTCCCAAATGTGCAAATAAGGAACTGTTATATGGCGCAAATGCTAAATAATTATTGCTTATTCGATTGCTCACAAGTCTCACCTCCGAACCCCAGAAAGAATACAGGCAGGGCCGGTGCTACAGTAGAGGTGACCGCCTAAGGGTGCCCCTACAGGTGTAATGCTCGTAGGATACTCCTCTATCAGACCGAACTTGGCCAGTAATCTTGTTATCCCGGCGTCAAGCCGGAATGATAGGGAACATCTCAGAGCAGAGAAAGTTAATGAGATGAGGAAGGCGGCACTCACCACAGGCAGGACAGTCCCCAGCGGCAACAGCAGAGCAGTCCAAGGATGAACCACTAGAATGGTCAGGCAGGCAGGGTCTGGCAACAGCAAAGCAGTCCAAAGATAAACCACTAGAATAGTCAGGCAGGCAGGGTTTGGCAACAGTAAAGCAATCCAAGGGCACACCACTAGAATAGTCAGACAGGCAGGGTTTGGCAACAGTAAAGCAATCCAAGGGCACACCACTAGAATGGTCAGGCAGGCAGGGTTTGGCAACAGTAAAACAGTCTAGCAGAGTAAGGGTTAAGGCAGGTAGAGTAGTCAGACAGGCAGGATCAGCAACAGCAATTAATCCAGCAATTTAACGGTTAAGGCAGGTAGAGTAGTCAGGCAGGCAGGTTCAGTAACGATATGAGGCACATGAAAGAACGATCTGTCACACCCAGGAGCACACAAAGTAACACCTATACTTGGGCAGTGACAGATAGTTCTCCTAAGATTTAAATAGGCACAGATTGGCGCAACTGAGGTCACACGCATCCACTGCCCCTGACAACGAGCAGGGAAGGAGATGCTGTGCCCCTAGCAACAGCTAGAGCGGAGCTGCGTTACATAGCCCCCCTCTCAAGGGTTCCCTCCGGGAACCAGAGTTGGCCTTAAAGGATAAGCAGCATGGAATCTGGTGACCAGAGATGGAGCATGCACATCACTGGCAGGAACCCAGGAATGATCTGCCACGGAGTAACCCTTCCAATGTATCAGATACTGCAGTTGTCTGCGCCTGTATCTGGAATCCAGAATCTTAGCTACTTCATATTCAGGGTAACCACAAACCAAGAGCGGAGGAGGAGGAGCTCGAAGCCGGGTATATCTATTCTTGATGTAAGGTTTAAGTAGTGAGATGTGGAAGACTGGATGTATGCGTAGGGTTTTTGGTAAGGCCACTTTGTAGGCAACAGGAGACAGTCTTTTCAGGACCTTGTAAGGGCCAATAAACCTAGGCCCCAATTTGTGATAGGGTTGACGTAGATGAATGTGTCGAGTAGAGATCCAAACATGGTCACCCACTAGGATGGCACGTACAGAAGCCCTATGACGATCAGCAAACTTCTTATATCTAAAGACAGCTGAACACAGCTGAGAGCGAATACATTGCCAATGTGTGGTGAGTTCAGTGATGTGTCATCTTTGGAATGGACACCAGTGGACTGAGCTGAAAGAGGGAAGACAAGAGGTTGATACCCTGCTGCAGCTTGGAATGGAGAACATCAAAGAGAATAGTTCCAATGAGTGTTTCTTGCCAGCTCAGCTAGTGGTAGCATTTCAGACCAGTTGGTATGGCGAGCGTTGACAAAGGCTCTAAGGTAAGATCCTGGTTTGTTCTCTCAGTTAGTCCATTGGTCTGAGGATGGTAGCCAGACGACAAGGAAACAGTGGTTCCAATCAACTTACAAAAGGCTCTCCAGAAGGCAGAGATGAACTGTGGACCTCTGTCGGAAACAATATTCACAGGAATGCCATGAAGTCGTACCAAATGCAAGAGAAAAAGGGACAACAATTCCTGAGCAGAAGGTAGTTTGGTTAAGGGTATGAAGTGAGCCAGTCTGGAAAAGTGGTCCACCACAACCCAGATAACTGTATGGTGGTTGGAAGAAGGAAGGTCCACAATGAAGTCCATTGTTATGTGTGTCCAGGGTCATTTGGGAATGGACAATGGTTGGAGCAATCCAGGAGGCAAGGATCGGGGAGTCTTGTTGGCCGCACTAATCGTGCAGGCTTTCACATAATCCTGAGCGGCAGACTTCATAGTAGGCCACCATACATGTTGGTAAAGATGCTTAACAGTCTTAGTCGAACCAGGATGTCCTGAGAGTTTGCTATCATGAGCCCAGGCTAGCACTGGGATGCGTAGGTTCAGAGGTCCAAAGAGGATATCGGAGGCCATGGGCGCACCGGGAGGTTTACTAGACTGAGCACGTTGCAATCTTTGCAGAAGGGTGGTATTGAGTTGAGCAGCCACACAGGAGTAGGGATCTGATGGGAAAGGGCGTCTGCCTTCTTATTCTTGTTCCCAGGAAGATAAGAGACCACAAAGTTAAAACGGGAAAAGAATAAGGCCCACCTGGCCTGTTGAGGATTGAGCCGATGAGCAGTCTCTAGATAAGTCAGATTCTTGTGGTCGGTAAGAATCTGAATAGTATTGGTGGTGCCCTCTAACCAGTGATGCCATTCAGTCAAGGCCATCTTAATGGCTAAGAGTTCACGATTACCCGCTTCGTAGTTCCTCTCAGCAGGAGTAAAGCATTTAGAGAAAAAGGCTACAGGGTGTGACTTGGAAGTCAAAGGATCCCGCTGGGTAAGAACTGCTCCAGCCTCTATCTTGGAGGCATCATCCTCTAGAGTGAACTGTAGGTCAGGATCAGGTTGGCGAAGCCCAGAAGCTGAACAAGAAGCCTTTTTCAGACAAGCGAAGGCGTGTATGGCCTCAGAAGGCCAATGTTTACAGTCTTTGTTCCGTTTTGTCCATTCAGTGAGAGGAGCAACTGTTTGAGAAAAATTATTTATGAACTTGTGGTAATAATTGGAGAATCACAAGAACCTCTGCAATTCCTTTAAAGAGGTAGGTTGAGGCCATTCTAGTACTGTGGTGAGTTTAGCAGGATCCATGGCAAAAACCCTCCATTGAGATGACATAACTAAGGAATTTGATTTGCTCTTGATCTAACTCACACTTTTCTAGCTTGGCTACCAAGGAATTCTCTCTGAGGTGAAGAAGCACCTGTCTCACGTGCCTATGATGCTCCTCTAAAGTGGAAGATAAAACAAGGATATCATCCAGATAAACGATGACAGTGTAGTTGAGGAGGTCACGGAAGACATCGTTGACAAATGCCTGGAAGACTGCAGGGGCGTTACACAGTCCAAAGGGCATTACAAGGTATTCATAATGCCCAGATCTTGTGTTAAAGCCGGTCTTCCATTTGTGGCCTGGAAAGATGCGAATTAGATTGTATGCCCCACGTAAGTCTAATTTGGTAAAAAAGTGAGCATCCTGGAGTGAGTCATACAGTTTGGTGATCAATGGTATGGGATAGCTATTCTTGATGGTTATGATGTTCAAGGCCCTGTAGTCAATGCAGGGTCTGAGCCCACCATCCTTCTTACTGTCAAAAAAGAAGCCAGCCCCAGCAGGAGAGGAGGAAGGGCGAATGAACCCTTTAGCTAGGTTCTCTTGGATGTACTCCTCCATGGATTTGGTTTCAGCCTTGGAGAGTGGATAAGTCCTCCCTTTAGGAAGTGGAAAGAGGTTGATCTTGCAGTCATAAGGACGGTGGGGTGGCGGATTTGTTCTCGAACACATCCGCAAAGTCCGTGTATACTGAAGGACGGTTTGAAGGAGTCTGTATACTGGCTATGGGAATACGGGGCAGATGAATGACTTTAGCAAGGCAGGAGTGGAAACAGGAGGTACCCCAGTAGGCCAGTTGTTCCTCAGCCCAGTAGAACTGTGGATTGTGTACCCAAAGCCAAGAAAGACCAAGGATGACAGGCTGTGATGGGGAATGAATGACCTCAAACTGCAGCTGTTCAGTGTGGAAGACTCCCACAGTCAGGGTCAGGGGTGCTGACTCAAAATGGATCATGACTGAACCAAGGGGGTGCCATTCAGGGTGGTTATTTTGAGACAATGTCTTTTCTGCAGAAGAGGCAAACCAGCTTGAATCATAAAACGGTGATCCAGGAAGTTTCCAGCTGCCCCTAAATCAATGAAGGTATGAGTTTGGACAGTATTCTGAAGGAAGGTAAGGGTAACGGGTACCAGGATCCTAGAGAAGTGAGGGGATTTTGTAGAGACCATGCTTAGAGGTACCCCAGTGTTATCCCCTAAGCATCACAGTCCTTCAGTTGGTGGGTGTTAGATTCACAATAAAAACATAGTCTCAGTCTCCTTCTTCTCTGTCTTTCAGACTCTGAAGGTTTGAAGGAGGAGAGATCCATGGGTTCCTCCACTGAGGTAGCTGGAGTAGCTGAAGGGGTAGTGGTTGCTGCTGAAACTGGGTGAACAGGAGGACGGGAGGGAAGGACCCTCCTAGTTCTATCTCTCTCGACTTGCCTTTCCCGAAAGCGAGAGTCCAGATAGATACAAAGCGCTATAAAGTCATCCAAATAAGAAGGAATATCAAGATAAGTGAGTTAATCTTTGATGCATTCATGGAGACCCCTCCTAAAGGCTGCCTTGAGAGCACTGCCATCCCAAATAGTTTCCAGTGCCAAGGTGCGGAACTCGATGGCAAATTGTGCCACAGTTTTATTGCCTTGGCGGAGATCAAGGAGAGAATATTCAGCAGCAGAGGTACGGCCAGAAGTCCCAAACACAGAAGACTAAGCAGAAATGAACTCATCAGCATCATACAGGAGTGTAGCATTCTGTTCCAACAGGGGAGAGACCCAGGCTAGGGCTTTGTCCTTTAGCAAGGAGATTATAAAGGTGACCTTTGACTGATGAGACTGGAAGGTGTGAGGATCATTACGGAAGTGCAGCCTGCATTGGTTTAGAAAGACCCTACAGTCAGTAGTACCTTCATACTTGTCAGGCAAGGGTATCCGGGGTATACTTCCAGAAGCAGAGGAAGAAGTCACAGCACTGGGAGTAGGGGCTGGTGGTGTAGCAACAGGAGTGGCATCCCTTACTGCAACTAATAAGGTGAGTTGAACGGTAATAGCCTCTAGCTTGGAATCCATATTCTGCAACTGTGTGGTATGGGTTCCCAACATCTGTCCCTGAAGATAAACAGCTTGTGCCACCTCATCTGGCTGCATGGCCTAAGCATAATGTAATGTTCGTGGGATACTCCTGTATCAGACCGAACTCGGCCAGTAGTCTTGTTATCCCGGCGTCAAGCCGGAATGATAGGGAATATCCCAGAGCAGAGAAAGTTAATGAGATGAGGAAGGCAGCACTCACCACAGGCAGGACAGTCCCCAGCAGCAACAGCAGAGCAGTCCAAGGATGAACCACTAGAATGGTCAGTCAGGCAGGGTCTGGCAAAACAAAGCAGTCCAAGGATAAACCACTAGAATGGTCAGGCAGGCAGGGTTTGGCAACCGTAAAGCAGTCCAAGGATAAACCACTAGAATGGTCAGGCAGGCAGGGTTTGGCAACAGTAAAGCAATCCAAGGGCACACCACTAGAATAGCCAGGCAGGCAGGGTTTGGCAACAGTAAAGCAATTCAAGGGCACACCACTAGAATGGTCAGGCAGGCAGGGTTTGGCAAGAGTAAAACAGTCCAGCAGAGTAAGGGTTAAGGCAGGTAGAGTAGTCAGACAGGCAGGTTCAGCAACAGCAATTAATCCAGCAGTTTAAGGGTTAAGGCAGGTAGAGTAGTCAGGCAGGCAGGTTCAGTAACGATATGAGGCACAAGAAAGAACGATCTGTCACACCCAGGAGCACACAAAGTAACACCTATACTTGGGCAGTGACAGAACGTTCTCCTAAGATATAAATAGGCACAGATTCGCACCGCTGAGGTCTGCCCGGCATCCGGAGCATGCAGCGATGATATCAGCACCACACGCATCCGGAGCCGATACTGCCCCTGACAACGAGCAGGGAAGGAGACGCTGCGCCCCTAGTAATGACTAGAGCGGCGCGGTGTGACAACAGGGGGGGGGTGCGCAAGTTTGGAGCAATGCTTATAATTCTTTTTTTCTGCTGCCTAACATGGGCTTCATGGTAGATGACATATGTGGTGAATTTTTGGCTTGAATTGGAGGGAACTCACCTTATCCATAAGGAGGAAGAGTGGAAGGCAGAAAGAACAGCTGAAAGTATCTGTCTAAATGATATCATTGCACAGCCCCAGTGCTCTCAGCATAACCTTAGCAATCTTCATAAAAGTTAGTGAAGCGGGTGACAGCAGTGGAACTTGTCTGCACCCACAGCCTCATGGATATTACTGGGCACTCATAGGAGCACTGACAATGCTCTCAGTTTTGATATACTGCAAGACATCAGTGCACTTTCTGCACAATGTCTGTATTTAAATATCTGCCTATTTATCAATGTAAAGGCATAATTGCCCAGTACCACATGTCTCTACATACATATGTTTCCATTAAAGATGACCATAATCATTATTCAGCACAACATGTGCTATTTCAGTGCATAGATTATACAGTGCAGTGTGTTCATTTTTAGTGTATTAATATTATATCATATGAATACGGCTCCTGCCGAAACGCGTAAAACCTGTTAGTCTTTTATTCCAACATGTGTTTTAATGGATGTTACCAATAAAGTCTATTTTTATTCATTCTACCTACGGATTATGAACTATTTTTTTTGTGTATTAATATTTGTCATCATTATGCAGCACTCACCATCAGCACTGTTCTGTTTTTTAGTGAATAAACCCTCAGCATCATTAGACAGTGCAGCTTATAGGTACTGAATGAATCATACAATGCAGAGTGTTGTGTTTATTTGTGTACAAATATTAATTATCATCACTATATAGTGACAGATGTTTCAGTGGTCCCCTGGCCAAGACCTGACAGTACTCCACTGCAAGTTATAAGGTGATCTATTGTAGGGCTTAAATGGACAGTAAACACCTTGTAATTACAAGACATTTGTGTTGCTGTAGAATAACATATCAGCCGAGTCTTAACATTTTTAAAACAAATTAACATTTATATAGCAACTTCTTTTCAATAACCAAACTCTGCCCACTATTTTTCTTATTTGGAGGAGCCAATCTGGGCTCTAGACCACAGTCATAAAGTTAGTATAAAGCAAATCGATTTTCAGTTCTTATAAATACAATTAGGAACAGATATATAGCAGATTTGGCCTTGAGACATCAACAGGAGCATTTCAAGTTCTGAGAATTAGAAACTGCTCAATTTTCAGAGCTAAATTACATGAAAAGGGGGTAAAATAAATAATGAAAATATATTGCAAAGTTGTTTCATTACGCATAACTAAACATTTTATATAAACATCTCAAGGTGCTTATTGTGCCTTTAAGAAGCAGTAATGGCAGGGTATATATTAGTGATGTCGCGAACATAAAAATTTGGGTTCGCGAACGGTGAATGCGAACTTCCGCAAAAGTTTGTGAACCGGCGAACCGGGCGAACCGCCATAGACTTCAATAGGCAGGCGAATTTTAAAACCCACAGGGACTCTTTCTGGCCACAATAGTGATGGAAAAGTTGTTTCAAGGGGACTAACACCTGGACTGTGGCATGCCGGAGGGGGATCCATGGCAAAACTCCCATGGAAAATTACATAGTTGATGCAGAGCCTGGTTTTAATCCATAAAGGGCATAAATCACCTAACATTCCTAAATTGTTTGGAATAACGTGTTTTAAAACATCAGGTATGATGTTGTATCAATCAGGTAGTGTAAGGGTTACGCCCGCTTCACAGTGAGCAGTGTAGGTGATATACCTGCCCTGACCATGCTTTGCAGACCAGGTATCAGTGGTCAGATGGACCCTTGCCCCAACACTGTGTGCCAGACATGCCATTATAGCAGACTTATATGGCTTTGGCGTTGCTTTTTGGTAATTAGAAGGCTGCTAAATGCCACTGCGCACCACACGTGTTTTATGCCCAGCGGTGAAGGGGTTAATTAGGGAGCATGTAGGCAGCTTGTAGAGTTAATTTTAGCTTAAGTGTAGTATAGTAGACAACCCAAAGTATTGATCTAGGCCCATTTTGGTATATGTAACGCCACCATTTCACCGCCAAATGCGATCAAATAAAAAAAAAAAGTTCACTTTTTCACAAACTTTAGGTTTCTCACAGAAATTATTTACAAAATCTTATGCAATTATGGCATACATGGTTGTAAATGCTTCTCTTGGATCCCCTTTGTTCAGAAATAGCAGACTTATATGGCTTTGGCGTTGCTTTTTGGTAATTAGAAGGCTGCTAAATGCCACTGCGCACCACACGTGTTTTATGCCCAGCAGTGAAGGGGTTAATTAGGGAGCATGTAGGCAGCTTGTAGAGTTAATTTTAGCTTAAGTGTAGAGTAGTAGACAACCCAAAGTATTGATCTAGGCCCATTTCGGTATATTTAATGCCACCATTTCACCGCCAAATGCTATAAAATAAAAAAAAAAAAGGTTCACTTTTTCACAAACTTTAGGTTTCTCACAGAAATTATTTACAAACAACTTATGCAATTATGGCATAAATGGTTGTAAATGCTTCTCTGGGATCCCCTTTGTTCAGAAATAGCAGACTTATATGGCTTTGGCGTTGCTTTTTGGTAATTAGAAGGCTGCTAAATGCCACTGCGCACCACACGTGTTTTATGCCCAGCAGTGAAGGGGTTAATTAGGGAGCTTGTAGGCAGCATGTAGATTTAATATTAGCTTAAGTGTAGTGTAGTAGACAACACAAAGTATTGATCTAGGCCCATTTTTGTATATTTAATGCCACCATTTCACTGTCAAATGCGATCAAATAAAAAAAAATTGTTCACTTTTTCACAAACTTTAGGTTTCTCACAGAAATTATTTACAAACAACTTATGCAATTATGGCATAAATGGTTGTAAATGCTTCTCTGGGATCTCCTTTGTTCAGAAATAGCAGACTTATATGGCTTTGGCGTTGCTTTTTGGTAATTAGAAGGCTGCTAAATACCACTGCGCACCACACGTGTTTTATGCCCAGCAGTGAAGGGGTTAATTAGGGAGCATGTAGGGAGCTTGTAGAGTTAATTTTAGCTTAAGTGTAGTGTAGTAGACAACCCAAAGTATTGATCTAGGCCCATTTTGGTATATTTCATGCCACCATTTCACCGCCAAATGCGATCAAATTTAAAAAAAACAATTTTTTTCACAATTTTAGGTTTCCCACTGCAATTATTTACAAACAGCTTGTGCAATTATGGCACAAATGGTTGTAAATGCTTCTCTGGGATCCCCTTTGTTCAGAAATAGCAGACATATATGACTTTGGCGTTGCTTTCTGGTAATTAGAAGTTCGCTAAATGCTGCTGCGCATTACACGTGTATTATGGCTAGCAGTGAAGGGGTTAATTAGGTAGTTTGTAGGGAGCTTGCAGGGTTAATTTTAGCTTTAGTGTAGAGATCAGCCTCCCACCTGACACATCAGACCCCCTGATCCCTCCCAAACAGCTCCCTTCCCTCCCCCAACCCACAATTGTCCCCGCCATCTTAAATACTGGCAGAAAGTCTGCCAGTACTAAAATAAAAGATTTAAAAAAAAATAATAATTTTTTTAGCATATTTACATATGCTGTGGTGTAGCATCCCCCCTTAGCCCCCAACCTCCCTGATCCCCCCCAAAACAGCTCTCTAACCCTCCCCATCTGCCTTATTGGCAGCCATCTTGGGTACTGGCAGCTGTCTGCTATTTTTTCACAGTCAAAAAAGTGTTGTTTTTTTAAATGTACACTACTGTTACACCAGATATGAGTGGTGGCACTGTGCATGTGGGCACAGTATACGCTGTGAGCCTGACACATACGCTGGCAGGCAGGCAACTGCAATTAGATTACACAGGAAAAAAAAAAAAAAAGCAGACTGATGTTCTAGCCCTAAAAAGGGCTTTTTGGGGTGCTGTCCTTACAGCAGAGATCAGATGAGTCCTTCAGGACTGTAGTGGACACTGAATACACTAGCCTAGTTATCGATTTCCCTATTAAATCAGCAGCAGCTACACTGTCCCTCCTCTCACTAAGAATGCAGCTTCCAAATGAATCTAAAATGGATGCTGTCCAGGAGGTGGGAGGGTCTGGGAGGGAGGGTCTGCTGCTGATTGGCTGGAATATGTCTTCTGACTGTGAGGTACAGGGTCAAAGTTTACTCAATGATGAGGAATAGGGGGCGGACCGAACATCGCATATGTTCGCCATCCAAGGCGAACGCGAACATGCTATGTTCGCCGGGAACTATTCGCCGGCGAACTATTCGCGACATCACTATATATCATTTCTTTTTTTTTGGGGGGGGGACACATGTAATCGCTTGTATAGTTATGCTTACCATAATTTTTAGAGGTGAAACTGGGACCACCTGGTGTGGTGCCCTTGGGGGTGTGGTCAAGGGGGCGTGGCTATTATCGGTCCTTTTAAAGTAGTAGCTTTTATATGCGTAATATTTTGTGGATACTCTACCCTTCCTCAGTCAAACAAGTGAATCACACAGTTTAAATAGACCATAACACCACCCCTAGTGAAAAAGGCACCATTACGTTGTCATGGCAACCCATACACAACATGAGCAAATAAATCATTCATCTAAATCTCAGATTCTAAATAATGCCAAACATCAAGCATAATTATCAATTTCATAAAATAGTGAAAAGCATATACATCACACAATTTAATATCTGCAGTGTAATATGTGTTTTATGTGTCTAATTAAGGAAGAGAACTGGATACTGATAAGGCATAAATACAACATAAATACAACATTGAATGAAATAATTAAAAAAGAAACACATACCTGCTAAACCTGTTTAAGAGGCTACTCTATACCATAATGCAGGAAGATTACAGCCAAAATGCTATTCTGCATGAAGTAAAGCAAGATCCACGCCAATCCTGCCTGTATGCACTTCCTGTTCATACTCATATGATTCCCTAAATGTGTATCACCGGTGATGTCACCAGGGGTGTTAAATTCTTAGAAAAATAAACCAAGTAACCCTACAAAATTAAAAAACCCTATGCTGCTCACTCAGCCTGTATTACTAAATATAAACTTTGAAGGACATAGACTCTAAGCTAAGCAGGGCTGTATGCAACAACGTACCAGCATCCAACTATGCTGGAGAGTCATAGTGCAGTCATTTTGAATAATGTACCCGGGTTTCAGGCGGTCTTAAACCCGGATACATGATTTGAAACCCAGAGGTGGCAACCCTACTGGGACAGAATGAACAACTGGGTGGGACACTGGGACAGCGCCTCTAAACAGGGACAATCCCAGTAAAAGTGGGACTTCTGGTAAGCCTATGTATAGTGAAAAATCCTAGCACAGCCCCTGCCAACAGGAGATTTTGGAATGTATTAAATCATCTCTACAATATTTCCAAAAATGTACAAAATACCTGCAGGGATGAAATAGGCTGTTCACACAGCTGCCTAGGGGTACTTTCTCTCATATAGATGTCTACATAGCTGGTCAAATGCTTTAACTTTGCACTACACACAATGTCATCTTCATGTCTCAGAGCTCCCAAATGTCCTGCATTTTGTGAGATCATTATGATTTGTGAGCTCTGTCCATTCCCATAACTTAGTAATGTCTTGGTTTCACTTTATTTAAAGTGATGGTAAACTCACTATAATGACAATGCTATTTCCTAAAGCTTTTATTTCAAATATACCTTGTATATTCTTATTTCTTTACTAATCAATGTTTAAGACAGAGTAAATTACTTTTTTTATTTGCAGGATTGCCTGTCCCTGGCCGCCTCCGTGTAAAAAATACTGATTGTGAAATTTGATTGACATATGGCACATCCAATAGCAGATGCACCATAAGCCCTATGTATTTGATCTTCAGCACGCTCCCGTGCCGCTGCTTTGAGGGCTCTGAATTAGCAATGCACACTGCGCAAGTGCAGTTATCAGATGAGCCGACAGCGGCCTCATGTAAACAAACTGTTATGTGAGGGATATGCACATCTATATGTGAGGGATATGCAGCTTTGGTGCAGCTTTGGAGGATTGTGTGGGATCTCGTGTTTTTTTAAAGCAAAAAGTTATCAGGCACTGAAGAATTATAGGAAGTGAAATATCCCCTATTTATAGTGTTCTAGATTGTGAGTATTTACTAATTATCAAGGGGTGTGACATCTATATGTGAGGGATATGCAGTTATTCCCACTATGAGCTTAGCTTTGTTTCTACCACAAGGCATGCCCGGACAATGCATAACCTGCACCAAGCTAAACAAGCCGCACTCACCGTTAGTTCTACCTCCCTGAGCGGGAGAGCTGCGTCTGTTATCAGACGAGCCGACAGCGGCCTCATGTAAACAGTCTGTTTACATGAGGCCGCTGTCGGCTCATCTGATAACTGCACTTGCGCAGTGTGCATTGCTAATTCAGAGCCCTCAAAGCAGCGGCACGGGAGCGTGCTGAAGATCAAATACATAGGGCGTATGGTGCATCTGCTATTGGATGCGCCATATGTCAATCAAATTTCACAATCAGTATTTTTTACACGGAGGCGGCCAGGGACAGGCAATCCTGCAAATAAAAAAAGTAATTTACTCTGTCTTAAACATTGATTAGTAAAGAAATAAGAATATACAAGGTATATTTGAAATAAAAGCTTTAGGAAATAGCATTGTCATTATAGTGAGTTTACCATCACTTTAACTGAAGAATGTCTACATAGTAGCAAGGTATTGCCAAACACTGTCCCAGATCATCCTGAATCTTCCCAAGGCCACCCAACTACAATCAGACAATGCATTGTCCCAGCTACACCAAGAACCTATAGACCCCCCCCCCCCGCCCGGCCAATCAGACCTATTCTGCACAGCTGGCTGTGAAAGAGCTGACATCATTCATACTAGATGGATCGAATGGTTAGGATGCAGATAATTAACCTGCATCTAAGGATTACAAAGGTGTAAATCTGCCCATTTTTCCTGGGTACTATAATTGATTGGATGAAATTAAGATGTATAGTGGAACAGTAGGTCAGTGGAGCAGTTCACTGCATGTTCTCTAAGCTTTACTTTTGTTTTTGACATTTCATCCCTTGTACAATATAATATTTTTTTACAACAAAATTAATACAGAGACTCCAAAAGAATTCTAAACTTTCAGTTGTTGCAATGCACCAGTTGTTCTGTGCAGCAATGGAAGGGTTATAGCCTTGCAGTGTAAAATAAAATCTAGCCAGTATATTTTTCCCAAGACACATGCCAGAGAAGCCTGGTTCTTTCATTTTAACACCCTTAGTAGATTTAACATCATATAGCATTTTCCCCAACAGTCACAAAGAATGTAAACAAATGAGAGGTTAGGGCCACATCTGGATCCCACGTTTTCAGCAACCGCAGTAGACTGAATGGCACTGAGAGATTTTACCTCCATCTGTCTGCTGATAGAAAGTCAGCATATAAACGGAATGAATTGATTTCCGCAATGTGCTGGTAATAGGACGACTTTTTCGCTAGATTTGCTTTCTTTTTCTATTTTTATTTTTGCTTCCATGTTTTAAAGGGTCCCCTGGATTAAACAAATGATGCGATTTACAACAATGAGTTAAATAATGGATGAAAATTATATTGTGCTGTAGCACTGTTATTCCATTACAGTGTATAAAGACACACTAAAGTTAAAATTAAACCTTCATGATTCAGATATACCAGCACTTTTAAGAGATATCCCAATTCATTTCCATTATCAAATTGTGTGCAGTGTTTTATAGGCACACTTTCTAAGGCACCAGTTCCTTCTGAGCTTGAGTATATACATATATATGTCTGTGATTTGCTGATGGCTGTCACATGATACAGGTGGATGGCAAATTGAAGGACATTTTAAAATTTGTCAGAAAAAAATCTACTTCTTGTTTAAAATTCAGGGTAAGTGCTATTGCACAATGCATTGTCTTGGCATGTGCTGATTATGCAATTCTACTGTATTTAATCCCTTAAAGGGACACTCAAGTCAAAATTAAACTTCATGATTCAGATACAGCATGCAATTTTAAACAACTTTCCAATTTACTTCCATTAACAAAATGTGCACAGTCTTTTTATATTTACACTTTTTTAGTCACCAACTCCTACTGAGCATGTGCAAGAATTCACAGCATATACGTATATGCATTTGTGATTGGCTGATGGCTGTCACATGATACAGGGGGAGTGGAAATAGACATAACTTTGCAATTTATTTAACAAAAATCTACTACTCATTTGAAGTTCAGACTAAGTGCTATTGCATTGTCGTCTTATCATGCATTTGTTGATTATGCAAATGTACAGTGTTGACTGGTCCTTTAACCCAAAAGGACATATATATATATGTCATGTGGTACTTTGTCTATCGTACCGCATGACGTACATACTGTATACCTACGAGCTGCAGGAAGCTAAGTTACAACCGAGAGCAGGAGTTCCTGAGCTCCAGGCATCCGTCTGCATGTGGAACTGTAGCACGATCAGTGTGACAGTTCCATATGAAGGCAGATGCCTGATCGTTACAGAGGGTGACACTCTTTGTGACACAGTCTGTAATGATCATCTGCTGGTGCTGGTGGGAGGTGTGAGAGGGATATCGGGAGGTGGGTGGGCGGTCCAGCAGTGGAGGGGGGAGGGAGTGGGATGGCCCTACAGAAAATGAAATGAAGGGAGAATGAGGGATGGAGAACTACACTACTAAAAAAAATGTGGGGTGAGGGGGTGGGGGGCCCTAGCTAATGATCGTGGAAGAAGGGAGCTAGGGGGATCACTACACTACAGAAAAATGTAAAACAAATTAAAAAAAATTAAAAAAAGAAACTGTATGTACAGACAGACAGCTGGCAGTACTAAAGATACCCACAGTTAGGTTAATGGGGAGGGTTTGAGAGCTATTTGGGGGGATCAGGGAGGTGGGAGGTTTGAGGAGGATATACAGTATCTCACAAAAGTGAGTACACCCCTCACATTTTTGTAAATATTTTATTATATCTTTTCATGTGACAACACTAAAGAAATGGCACTTTGCTACAATGTAAAGTAGGGAGTGTACAGCCTGTATAACAGTTTAAATTGGCTGTCCCCTCAAAATAACTCAACACACAGACATTAATGTCTAAACCATTGTCAACAAAAGTGAGTGCACCCCTAAGTGGAAATTTCCATATTGGGTCCAAAGAATCAATATTTTGTGTGGCCACCATTATTTTCCAGCACTGCCTTAACTCTCTTAGGCATGGAGTTTACCAGAGCTTCACAGTTTGCCACTGGAGTCCTCTTCCACTCCTCCATGATGACATCACGGACCTGGTGGATGTTAGAGACTTTGCCCTCTCCCATCTTCTGTTTGAGGATACCCCACAGATGCTCAATAGGGTTTAGGTCTGGAGACATGCTTGGCCAGTCCACCACCTTTACCCTCAGCTTCTTTAGCAAGGCAGTGGCCGTCTTGGAGGTGTGTTTGGGGTCGTTATCATGTTGGAATAATGAATACTCCGAAGGGAGGGGATCATGCTCTACTTCAGTATGTCACAGAACATGTTGGCATTCATGGTTCCCTCAATGAACTGTAGCTCTCCAATGCCGGCAGCACTCATGCAGGCCTAGACCATGACACTCCCACCACCATGCTTGACTGTAGGCAAGACACACTTGTCTTTGTACTCCACACCTGGTTGCCACCACACACGCTTGACACCATCTGAACCAAATAAGTTTATCTTGGTCTCATCAGACCACAGGACATGGTAACAGTAATCCATGTCCTTAGTCTGCTTGCCTTCAGGAAACTGTTTGCAGGCTTTCTTGTGCATTATCTTTAGAAGACGCTTCCTGCTGGGACGACAGCTATGCAGACCAATTTGATGCAGT